>NW_010130548.1:51387-126915 GCF_000699245.1 Pterocles gutturalis | reverse complement strand
TAGGGATACGATGCTCAGTCCTACGGTTTGATCCTGCCCAGCACCTCTGCAGCTGTCCTGGGAGCAGGTGACAGGAGTACCACCGCTGCTGACCGCAAATGGCTGAAAATGAGGGCAGTATACACCTCTTCTCTTTCAAATCCACCCAATCAACTTACAAACTCCTCCCAGCCATGGGGAAAACCTCCCCATTTTTCTGCGTATTATTAGAAACGGATGGGGTAAGTAAGGGTGGGAACAGGACCTCACTTGGAAGGGGAGAAGAATGCGAGGGAACTTTTATAAAGCATTTAAACAAGCACTATTCCAAAGGATTAGCACCAAAAATATACATGATTGTGATTAAACTTCTTGCAACAAAAGGTTTCATGCAAGAAACATTTAAATTGTTTGATTATGAGCCAAACTGAATAATATACACATAGGAACTAGGGAGACGGGAGAAGAAGAGCAGGGAAGATGAAAAGCATGCATCTGTTCTTTTGAAGTAATTTTAAAACACAACTAGGGTTTAAGTTAGAAAAAGCAAGTATTAGCTAGATACAGTCGGGAATACTGTTCTTTAGTAATGTAATTAGGGATGCCAAAGGAACACATCTGAGTTTTGGAAATTAAGTTTCATGTTGATGCAAAACAAAACAAAGGTTTTTAAAATTCTGAGAGGCAGAAGCGTGCGCACACGATGGAGGGAGCAACGCTGCCAATAGTGCAGAAAGAATACATAGTAATTACAGGTATCATCTGGGACATGGGAACATTTCAGCATTCTAAAACAGATACCACGTTTCCACATCCCAGTGTAATGACTGACATGCTAATACCTCCCTCCCTTTGTCCTAAGAAAAATCCCAGTGAAACTCATCAAAATCAGTCCATATATTTTTGTAAAACATTTTTGTTTGCAAGTGACATGACAATAACTAATTAGCAACTGGCAATTAGAAATGTGAAACTATAATAGTTCGACTGAAGGAAAAGAAACAGTAAGTCATGAAAGACAAATTATTTTCCAGCAATTGTATGAGTCTTTCATAATAAATTTAATAATACTGGGAAAACAATCTGTGCTTTTACTGCAGTGTCTTCCCTGTCAAGGCTCACTTAAAGAATTACAGAGTTCCAAAAGCAGCTTTGTTTTAAAATGTCACTGACAAGGTAACGTAAGAAAAAAAAAATAACATTTTCCTTCTGATAATTAAACCAAAGTCAAAATTAATCAAAAGATGACAAGAAAAACGAAACCTCTTTGACTAGTTAAGTACACAGATGTAACTAGAAGCAAACCCAGAACATGGTAAATATCACCAAAGCAGCACTATTTCTCATTATTTTTCCTGAAGCTGTATGGATAACGTGACATTCTCTAAATCAAGACTTAAATCATACAGAAGTTAAACACTTCAGTCACCTCCTCCCCCCAGCTTATTAATCGTACCTTAATTTGTGCAAAAGGTCTGTCAAAGTTTCCAACATAAAGAAGACCAACATTCTGGGTGAGCAGCCTAAAAAAACGAAAAAAAAAAAAAAACCTTTTAAGATATCACTTTACATCTGTAAGTTTTTTGCATCTCCAGTAGTTGCCACTGAAGCCTAGGAGGGCAACAAGCTTCACGATGATAGCAAGAGCTACCTTTGCAAAGCTGATTACACAATTCTATTCCAACTCCTACAAAAAAGGAAAGACGCATTAGAAATGGATGCACACCAGCAATTTGCATTTATGGTGCAAACAGCTCTTCAACAAAATAATTTCATAGGGTTCCTTGTGATGGATGTCACTCAGTACCACAGAAGAACAGCCCTTATTTATTTGAGAGCAATGGAGAGAAAGGGACTGCAAGAGAAAAGACCAGTAAACACACATTCAGAGCAGCAGGCCTAAGAGTTAAAGCAGATTAGGGCAAATAAGATAGCAGTAAATCATTGTTTTGACTGTCAGTCCACACAATGTGCACAACTTAGTAGCATTTTGATTCTTCCCAGTTTTGACAACAATATGATATATATGACCTTAAACTGGTTCACCAACCATGGGAATTGGCAGAACTTGGCAAAATGGCAAAGTCAAAAAAATCACATATATAAAACAAAAGAAAGTGGTGTTGAACTGTGTATCACCTTCAAAAATCTTTTTGTAATTAGACACTACATACAAAAATTTCCTAGGCACTGACAAAAATACCCAAAGGAAGGAAAGACCATTAAAGATCAGAGCACATCAGTCACAGTATGGACGGGCAAGTGGCCTCCTCCCTTTGCCCATCAGTGTGCCTGACTGTCGGGATGACTGGTACCGTGTTGCAGTGATTCTGCACTACTGACATATGGTAAGTCAGGATGAGGACATTACACTAATTTTCAGTCAAAATAAGTCAAATTTATTCAGAGTGCAGGTCTTCAGAGCTGAAAAAGCCAGCATGTTGATCAAATCTTCTAGGTCTGTAAAGCAAAACCTAAGTGTTTTCGAAATGAAAAGAAACATACGGGAAGTAATTAATTAAAAAGGTTAAAAGAGAATCTCTAAAAAGGATTCAGGGTATGACACCATATTTGAGAGACGGGCACCTTAAAGCAAAAAAGTATTCTTAAAAGAAACTGCACATAATTTCTGTAAGGCAGAAAAGAAAAAAAAAATCAAGTAGTAGTATTTCTAGTAAGGGACCTAAAAAAAGAGAAGTCATACAAGGTGATTATTCCCATGTGGTTATTCTTCGCATTGTTTTCTACACTGGATAGAAATGTAGGATCATTAAAAATCTGAGTCTTTAGGATGGCTTTAGTCAGAAGTAATGAACACCCAGGGAACCTTAAGACTGGTCTTTCCAGAAGACCACAGAGCTGTCTACACTGTTTAACTTTGCTATCACTGATGTACACCCAAAACATGCAAACAAACTGCAAGAATTGGCTTCCTTAATAAGATTGATATTGTCACAGTACAAGCTTATTATGATTCATTCACCTCTCACGGTCTCAGCTGAAAAGTATTTTACTTATTTTTTATTTGTATTCACATGACACTCCAAAAAGGCAATGTTAATTCAGTGCAATGTTAGCAAACTTTTTAGAGAATAGAAAGTTATTTGCAACTCTCCCTTGCTTAAATAAAAGGTTGTCTTCTCTGGTTCTCTAGTTTTCACATTCCTCTCTGTTCTGGCTTTGGTTGGGCTAGAGCTAGTTTTCTTTATAGTAGCAAGAACCCAGCCAGCAGCCAAACACCACGCAGCCGCTCACTAACCCTCCCCTGTCCCAGGGGATAAGGAAGAGAATCGGGGTGGTAAAGGTAGGGAGACTTGTGGGTTGAGATAAGAACAATTTAATAATTTTTTAAAAATTAAAATAATCATTATAATAATCATAGTAATAATAGAATATACAAACGAGTGACACACACTGCAACTGCTCACCACTCACAGACCAAGGCCCAGTCCGTTCCTGGCTAGCAATCCCAGAGAAGAGAAAATCCCAAAACCTCAATCCCAGAAGAGAGAGAGTGAACTTGCCAGCTGACTCTCATTTCTATACAGAGCATGACATTGTATGATATGGAATATACCATTGGCCTATTTGGATCCACTGCTCTGGCCACGCTCGCTTCCAGTTTCTTGTGCACCTGCACACTAGCAAAACATGGAAAGTTGGAAAGTCCTTGGTTTCTTAGCAAAAAGTGAAAACATCAGACATTACCAACATTCTTCTCATTCCAAATCCCATACTGAATCCAAAACACAGCACTGTTCTAGCTAGTAAGAAGATAATTAGCTCTAGCCCAGCTGAAAACGAGGACACTCTCGAGTTCTTAAATTCGAAATTATATCACCAACATACAAAACCAGTTTTCCATATAAGCACTCAATGAGGTTGAAATGAGCACCCCAATATGACCATAATTTAATGTCCTGACATACTCTGTTTTTACGCCCCTAAATGGTCTGAGCAATTAAAAAATTCCAAATCTCATGACTAGTATAAACTCTTTTAGTTCAGGATCTTTCTTATCAGCATAATCTCCGTATTTCAGAGACTGAGCTCACATGGGAGAGTCTGGAGAGGTAAGCAGACTGCGGCAAGAGTGACTGCTGAGGCTATGGATAGGCCAAGCTACTGCAAGAGTGTTACCGCTCCCTCAGCAACCACCAATGGCAGCATCAAAGGACCACGTGCCATCGAGGAGAGGGGTGAGAGAGAAGAGTATGTGCTAATCTCCATCTCACCCATAGGAACTCAGCATGACAGAGCTCTAAATTACCATTAAGATGTACTCCTAATGCTCCCAACTAATTACCCTTTGCTTTTTGAAGGCTTTCCAACGGTAGGCATGCTTGGTTAGAAGCGCTTCTATGTTTCCTTATGCCAATGCGCTCTTTTAAAATGTCAGTCTTCTATTTCTTTTCTAATTTCACACTTGCACAGTTCTGTTCTCAAAACGTCATCAGCAGTACTCAACACTTACCCCTGCTAACAGCTGGACATCACCTGAAATTGGCCAAAATCAATACCAGCCTATGAAACAGTGGTGACAGGTTCACAGCACAATTATCATCTTTGAATTTCACATTCAAATAATTTTCTTAAAATTAGGAGAAACAATCATCAAAACCACTATGGGTCTTTCATGGGCTACAAGCACTTTAGAAACTATATCCACTTTTACTGGAAAATACACAGCCGTGTACAAAGTTGCCTTTACTAATCATACCAGCTTACAGATTGCCATGTATTTTATTGGTAGTCTCTTCCATTCAATACATTATCACCACAATTCCCATTTTTCTTCTGTAAGTAGAAGGAAAGAAACATCACTCCAAGAACCAGTGGTTCTATAAGATGTCCTGTCCATACGTAACGTAACACTCCCCCTACTCCTGTCCCATACACCCAAGCGAGCAGACTTCTATCCCAATGTGCCTATTCGGGCTGTATTGTTATGTTCCACGCAAAAAGCATAACAAACCAGAAAGTTTCAGGACAAACCATTTCTGACTTTTGTCAATATAACGTCAAAAAAAGCAGTGGCAAGAGTGATGTGAGGGGAGTAAATGCAAATAAGTAAAGGACAGGATTAAGGGCTTGGGTGAAAGGGCACCTGGAAAAATGCAAAGTGAGATGGCAGGGAATGTGGAACACAAGAAAGATGAGAGGTATAAAGGAGTGACAACGCAGCCCTCTGAGTTGGAAAGCATTAGGGCAGAGCTCTGGGCTGGAGAAGACTGGTGGATTAGGGTTATGGGAGGAGCACAGACTGATGCACCACAGATCTCATCCTCCCCAAGCACAGCTAACCTTGCTTTGGGGACTCGAACAGTCCCAATACCATCGCCCTCTTCCTACCGCCTTTGGCCATGGGAAGCAGAGCAACCCTTGGCTATGGACTTTATGAGCAGCCTGATCATTTCCTCTTCTCCGTACATGGTCTGTTCCCAGTAACTCACTACGAGTTGTCTGTGAAGATGAAGGTGGGTATTCAGGATAGCCTCCAGGTACATCTCATCAACACACCAGTGCTCCAGCCATTAAGCTATACTTTGTGAAGGCAGAAAACAGGCATCAAATAGCTCCTCAGTATCTTGTTGGGAGGTATACCCTGAGGACACCACTTCAGCTTGATCTGAACCCCAAACGCTGACCCCTTCAGACTCCAAGGGCTGCCCTGAAAGTCTCCTCGGGCACTCAAACAAGGTCATGCAAACTGGGGAGGTGAAAACGTAACTTCTGACCAGTCATACACAAACCAGCTGGAAGCTTCCCTCTGGGCTATCTGGATCCTAGTGCTGCTGTGCATACTAGGGAAGGAGGTTTCCAGAAAGGAACACGCAGAGAAATAAAGGAGCAGGATGGAGCCAGGAGCCGCTGCCTCTCACAGGAGCAAGTTACTGCAGATTAGCTGAACGCGGTAACTTGCTCCTGTGCGAGGCAGCAGCTCCTGCGCTTGCTCCGTCGCAAGACCGGTGGCATACCGTGCAGGAACACAGACCGAGACTTGCAGCTTGAGCCAACAGCACAGAGGTCAGACAGGCTTGGAAAGCAGAGAGTAGGGAGTGAAAAAGGCAATGTGTGCAGGAGAAGGGCTAAAAAGAGGAAAGGTAATTGTCACTGGAAAGGCGGAATGTGCTGAAGGAAAATGCTGACCAATGAACGGGTATATGGGCTTGAGCTGTCTGGTTTTTCAGGATGAAAGCTGCCATGAAACAGGCAGTGGTACACATGCAGAACTGCCTACAGCAATGTTTCAGTTATTCACTACCCCTATGAAACAGAACCTGTTAACTTCTTCCTTAAATTTCCACAAGAACGCTCACCAAAATCCCAGAACTGATGACAATTTCTCAATATCTTGCACTATTTGTATTAGGCAATCCTAATATTTAACTGGACATACATCATGGTTGAAGAATAGTCAATCACTCCAAATAAATCAAGTCACTAGATTCTGTATTTCCGGTTTTATTCTTGACTGTTCCCTGTTTCCTTCAGTAGATCTTGCAACCACCAAAACGCCCGACGGTAGATGAGTTTATGTTTAAGAGCTTGGTAAGTGCCACAGCCTGCCACCAGAGCTTTGCTAGATGTAATAAAACATCACTGTTATATCACATAACCAGAAAAGTATTTGAGCGCATGCAAGACCGCAGAAACTTCCAAAACTCAGCTTGACAGCGATGCGTATCTGTCTGTACTTCTAATGACAGCGTAGATGGAATCGACTGTTTCAGCAAAGGATGAGGGGCAGCTCCTGCTGTGGCCTGTTCTCCCACCTGAAAGGACTCTCTCCAGATCAGACAGGGTTTTTTCTGGTTGATCTGAATGGTGGACTGATACCTCAAACTTGTGTCTGCCTGGAAGTGATTTTGCCCTAGTAGACATGATTAAACAGGAATATTAATTCCACTGATGAGACGACAGCATTAAGATGCACGGACTACTTCCACTTTAAAGTCAGAAGCAGCAACAAGAAGCTACAACGGGGCTGGGACCTAATTAACAACTTAATCCTTCACATGCCGTGCAAAGACATTTGCTGTCTTCACAGAGGCTGTTGGTGAAAAGATTTCAATCCTGAGAAGACATGTATCAAGAGTGGGATAGATGTGAAACAAAACAGAAAGAAAAACCATCCTGACACTTAGTGGGGCTACTGATCCTTGTGCACATTCATATCTTTATTGCTACCAGCATCTCAGCACACACATTAGTGGCTGATGAGGGCCAAAAATGGAATATAACCTGTTTAGAGTACAAATTGGACAGTCAGATAAAATTTCAAAAAAATCGCTATGACCACACTCACATTCCAAACTCCCATATTTAAAATAACTACATAATAAGGATTAATATTAGTCATCGTCTGAATGTTTTTACATTTCATTTTACAATATATACTTTGTGTGATAAGCATATACAAAGAATTCCACTGTTACACTCTATAAGTGCTTTCAACTGCCTCTAAAAATCACTCTGGATGCATTTGCACATTTTGGGTAGAAATGACTGCTACAAACAGAGATGAACAGTCCTGAGAGCAGAAGCAACACCTTCCTAAATTCAATAACTCTATTTTCAAACACTATTTTCATATATAGCTTTGGAGATAAAGGTAACTTTTATATGTAATTTTATAAATTTTGTATTCCATTATGCAAATAAATTATCCCAGTATGTCATCATTGCACACGATGACATGAGCACAAAGAAAGCACCATGGCACAGCAGAAAGGATGCCACATTCACATGATGCAGTTGATGTCTTCTTAAGAATGTAATTAATAGTCTGTATTTATCCTGTGTTCACTGAAACTATGAGGGAAAACTGTGCACTCTGCTGCAACATCTTAACCGTGGAAAGAGAAGCAGTTTCTTGTCTCTCAAACCGTAACTTGGATTCTACTACAGTGACATTGCAATTATATTTTGCTTCTTGCTTATGATAACTGTTCCCCACCGCTTCTCAACTCTAATTATCTATTTTCTAGGAATATGAAATTGAAAGAAAAAGCAAGATGAAAATGAGAAAAGCAGAAATAGAGAATTATGAAAATTGATGTTAGGGTCAAAAAGAATTAACTTCCTACATTTAATTTTTTCAAGATCATTAATGATTCATTAATTTACTTCACAGACTAACATGAGAGTAACATAAAAGTAACACAGTGAAAATCTTATACTAGGTATTATGAAATATAAAAGTATACAAAACTATCAAATACAAATTCTGGAAAAGGCTAACACCAGTGCACAGATAAGCTTGTGAATTTAAACTGACATCCATAGATGGCCTGCAAACAACATGCATTTCATTTTGTTCTGAAAATACAAAGAGCCAAAGAACTTGACAGTTCACAGAAGCAGTAGTGAACCTTGCAGGCAGAACACTGCCAGTGGCAAAGCAGGGCTTTCACAGGAAAGACAGAGGAGGTCTCTCCTGCTTTCTACAGTGCATTTATCAAACCACTTTGTCAGGTTAGGAAAATATTCTGACAAAATTTTTTACTCAGCAGTCATGCAAGAAGACTGTTTCCTGGACAAATGTAAGCTCTTCTAATATAATCCTCATGGTAAAGAGTAGGCAAAGAGACTATATATGTGATTCAGGACATTCTTCCTCAAATTGGAGCACAAATTGAAAAAAGCTATGAGGGACCTGGAAGAGATATCGTGCACAGCTGGTTATATAGCAAAGATGTAAAAAAACCTCAGTTTGAACTCAAGAGGGGAAAAAGGTCAGGGAGGGATAGAATCAAGTCTTTAAAAAGAGACTGTAAACAATTTTACAATGCTAAATTCATCTCTGCGATAACAAACCCTGCAGAAATGTAAGCAAAACCTTTTCATTCGGTGAATTCTCCATTTCCAGAAATTTTATGGTGACAATTAACATAAAACTGCATTCTAAGTAATATTCATGGGGGGAAAATGCAGTGGATAGCACAAACTACAGACTTGAATTTAACAGCCTCAGCCTTCCCACAGCAGTACTGCAACACGGTGCGTTATACTGATAAGCATGCTGCTTTCTGAAACATATGCAACTCAGGCAAAAATATCAATATTATGTGCTAATTGTCCTTCATAGGAAAAGCTCCTATGCATATTTGAGAGGCTTCAGTGAACTACATCGCTCCCTACAGTAAATCACTGTCTGTCATTGCCAATTGCTAACAGGAATCTAGGAAGTAACTGATCCCTGAAAGACACACTTCCACTAAATAGCTTCACCACTGTTATATACCAAACCCAATAAAAACTACATTTAAAGAGCTTGAAAGTGCAAAATGAAGTGACCTCATATTTGAGGTAATGGTCTGCAAAGTGATTTTAGAAAAACAGAAACTGAGCAATATCAAGGTTTACTTTGAGTTAGGAGGGTTTAATGTGGCTTATTTTTGAACAAGGGTTTGGCTGGTGGTGGTGGTTTGGTTTTTGTTTGGGTGGGGGGGAGGTGTACACCAATGCTTTCCTAGAGACAGGGAGATTCTGCAAGAAACGTTCTTGCACTTTATAAATACAACCACAACATCAGATCTTTCCAAAAGCACTTCCATTTGTTTGCTGCATTTATGCCCAGCGCTGATAATCTTTTAACGTTTGTCCAGGCTTTGCCTTACAGGTTAATCACATAAAAAACATTTTTACTATATTTACATATAACTTATCCAAAAAAAGTAGAAAGCAAAAGTAAGTAGAAACAAGAAGTACCCATTAAATAATCATGTCCACTCCTCCACCAATGCAATATTATTCCCTGCAGTATAATAAGCAATTTGGCCAGCCTAGCCATAAATTATCTGAAAAATGAGGCTGCTTGCCTGTTCCTTTGGGAGATTACTATGTAGTCTGAGAGATTTCACTATTAGAATCTATTTCTGATAGTAAACGTCAATTTTTCCTTTCTGAATATCATCCCTTTCATGTCACTGAAATATAGGAGAGGAGTTAGGAACTATTCTCAATTTGCTGAAAGACTTGCCTGCCACAGGCTGTGCTGCAACCCTGCCCACATTTATCTGCATATCACAGAGCAGGAGCACTCGGAGCCCTGCAGCAGGCTCCCCTGAACACTGTAAATCCACATTCTAGCCTAGGACCCCAGAGGGTCCTTTCACCTTGGCCATCTTTTAAAATAAAGACACCACAATACTAGCAAATTCAACACCCAGAATTAAGAATTGAATGAATGCAAAAATAAGAAGTCTAATTACAGATATTTAAAAGTTAAAACAATGACATTTTAAGTGTCTCAGGAGCTACTTAAGAAAAACAGATTTCTAACAGCAAATAACATATACACAAGAAATAAATGAGATAATGCAAAAAAAATCTCAAGTATATCCAAGTACAAAACTGGTATAAAAAATTCAGCAGAATCACTTGATCGTGTGGAAATACAAGAAGCAACTAAGGAAGACAGGGACACTGCTGAGAAGCTACTGGATTTGTTCTCCCTGAAAAAATTAAGGCACGTGGTCAGGAACTTTTTTTTTTTAGTTATCAAAATGAAATGCTTGCAGAAATTGAGGTACTAAAAGAAAAGCTCTGGGGATATATTGATAACTAAGGCAAAATAAATCACCAAACCCCAACGCAACATATCCAATATTTCTGATTTTTCTTAAAACGGAGGGTCTGAATTGCTACTAAAAAAACTCCCTTGTCAGTGTTTAACACCCAAACAGGACAATCTCTTTAAACTTCTCAGAGTCCTGCCTTCTAGTACAGCATTGTTCAGCATGCCTATCTTTGCCACACATGGCAGTGCTACTTAGGAGGCTGCACATCCCCTGCATTCACACTGTGGCTGCATCTGCCTCTCTTTTGATCATTTTAATGAAAGAGTGCTTTAAAAAGGAGTGGGGGACAGGAGAGGCACCACACCGACACAATCGATTCAGACTGCCAAAAGGCTTCTGTTACAGTCTTCCACAGTAGTTTATTTAAAAAAAAAATAAAACTAGGCAGTAAGTACTTTTATACAGAAGAGGCTACTCACTGTTACGGATCAAACCCTGATTAAGACACTGGACAGGCAGAATAAATAGTCAGTTTTCATCTTGGCAAAGGCCAAGTGACTATTCAATTTATGTAACAGACTGCTTAATATATTTATTAGTAATTTGAGAAAGCCATGAACAAAGAAAGTCTGCTGATGAAGCAAGTTATGAAGCAAAGGCTGGCAACTTTAGCTAGATTACAAAGTTCATCACTTTGAAAGGAAGCTGATGCTGTATTTAGAATCACCACCTTAGCATTACCTTCCTCTGCGGTGAAAGATATGTGCTCTTTTGTGTATGAGTTAGGGAAAGCTACTTACACCTACTTACACCATTTAATTAAGGAATGTATCATAACGTATATGAACCTGGCAACTAGAACTCTGTTATTTCCTAACACTCAAGGGCTTGACTTCGAAGCTCACTGAACCTTCTTTCCATATGAGGCTTTGTCATCCCTTTATCCTTGGTCTTTCTATTTAAACAAACAAAAACCACCCCAAAACAAACAAAAAAAAACCCCACCAAACCCCTAAACTTCTGTCCTGCACAAGTTTTCTAAATCATCAGAGCAGAGCTGGAAATGGAAATACTCAGCACAGGTTGTTAGTGTTGAAAAACTATAACAAAGAATAGGCAGGAAAGCTACAGTGAGGTGGTCTCATCTGGCTATTATCTCCCCCATTCTGCCCTTCATTTGTCAGCACAGCTGCTCCAACAGTTTTCAGATTTTCCCAGTGCCCTGCATGTTGCACCAGTGGTGGCAAGACCTCGTGGCAGTCCCAGACTTTGGCAGCTAACACCTTCAAGTAAAAGAAAACAGGCCATTCTGCAGGTTGGCCAAATTTAGAGAGAACTGCTCTGCAACATGGAAAAGGCAATTCTGGAACCCATGGAGGTGACTCTACCATATATCAAAAATCTGATGAATTATGGATGCAAAGGCTTGTCAGAGAAAATACTGTAAACCACTCTGAAGCACAGCGTAGGGTACCCCAAGTAAATCAGTTGGTACCAGTATCCTTCTGACAATGCAGGGCAAACCAAGGACTGAGCGGGTGATCTGTATTTAATTTCTCACAATAAAAGAACAAGGGGTAACTGAATTATGCTGACTGAGGGAGAATTCAAATCTGATAAATACTGTATCACAAAACACATAATTAGACTGGAACCCATTGATGCTGCCTTGGTATGCAAGAGAAGCAGGGACTGAACACACAGGTACATAATAAAAATATCTAGAAGACTAACAATTTCTCTTTAAAATAAGACAGTAAAGGATATAAAATTCACTTGCCTACATGGATCAGAGATATAATCAGTATGAAAATTTCCAGTTTCTTATTAAAGGTCCTCCATGGGAAGGCATCACGAAAGAGCACTGCTAGCCATATGCAAGTGCACTGCCAGACCACTCCAACTGGTTTCCTTTTCTTCCCATTTCTCCACACCACCTTAATAATTTATTCAAAATAAATAGTTCTATTAATTAATCATGCACAACCAAATAAATGGTTGAATTACAGCCTACATACCATTTAGGTATGGATTCAGGGGGACTATGCAGACCCCAATCCCAAAGTGAAGCCTGCAATGAACCACGAATTGCCTGTCTGGAATGGGGAGTGGGACACACCCGGCTGCCATCTACCCAGACAAGTGCCACCAGCAGAACGCACGAACACCTGTCTCTGTGAACAAACCTACCACCCAAAATAAGGTAGGAAGGCTGTCAGACACTCCATGAACTCTACTGAATGCCTCGCTCGTATTTCTGAAACCTGCACAGATGGTGCAAGATTTAGCTCCTCTGTTTACTACAAAATTAAGTCTCTCAGTGTATTCATTATATGAACTTTTAAATGAAATTTCTTTTACAGAAATTCTTCAGGCAGTAATAAAAACAGAATGAAGTATTCCATATTCTGAAGTATTAAGAAATGGAGCTGAAGTACTTCCCTGGGTGTGACAAAAGAAAGGACTATTACCTTGTAACACCAACTACCGACACTATGTATTGCATCCATAACCTAGAAGGCATTGGCAGCAGAGCTGCCCTGTCTTTCTGGTGCATTGCTCTGCTCAGAAAACCAGCATCCTTAGCCACCAGGCTCCTTTCTCTATAATGGGAATCACTGCTCTGCTCTCAGGGTGCGCTGCCTCACTTCAGAAGTGCCACATCTCCTCCAGCAACCCCTTTCTCCACTCCTCTTTCTTCCCTTTACTTCTGACTTTAACACTCAGCTGGTTTTGCTTTGTATGGGTTTTTTAAGCTATCTCCCTCTAATTCCTTTCCCCCCCCCCCACCTTTCTCCAAACTTTAGCACAATTTATCTTGATTCCCAAATTCAGAGAGGGGACGCATACTTCTCTTGGAGGTGCCAGGAGGGGAGTGGGAATGCGCTGGGATGACGGCAGCTCGGACGATGCTAAGGGACAGAGGGCAGCAAACAGATTAGGAACAAAAAAAACTTCCGAGATGCCTCTGCTCCACACACAGCCTTTGTTCATGGCCACAGCTCCCAGGCTGAGAACTACTGTTTGAGTTTCTCCTGAGCAGCCACGATCTCCACAGCAATATAAACCTGATGCAGCTACTAAAAACACATTGGGCACCAGCCAGGCTCCATTCTTCCTTGGTCCAATATAACCATTTTGCAAGCTCTTCATATGTCCATCAGTATGCCTAGTCTCCTCCAGTTTTTTTAGACTTTACTTGAAATTATTAAGATATTTTGTGACACACTCTATTAAAAAGACAAAGAAGCAGAGAGCTGGGTGATGAGCAACTTGCAAAAAAATATATCTTTCCTATAAACTGTGGGAAAAATAATTGAATTCTTCATAAAAATGGCTGTATTATTATTACAGAAAGAGAGCATGTTTTCATTTACTGTCCTGAATGATGAATTTTTATTATGCAGGGCACAAGTAAGAAAGCAATTATGATTAAATGCTAACTGAAAAGGACAAAAAATTAGTTACTTCCAGTCGCTGGCTGATAACTACTGATTTAACTGGTATCAGGATGACCTGCTATGTCTCTTCTTTAATCTATTTCAGAGAAGATATATGTAACATAAATTATTAAGTTATTAATTAACAAATGTACAGTAAAACAGATTTTTTTTTCCTTTTTTGCAATATGCCTCCAAGACATCATTTTTTACTGCAAGCAATTTTGCATGTCCTTTTGGACTATATTTTACCCTTACAAAAAAGCCTGATAAAAATTAGTTCAACATGGCTCGGCATACTTTGATTTTCCAAGTAGAAGATCCTCATGTCAGTATTATAAGTTACCGGCACACATAATAAACCTGTTTAGGGAATATAGTTAAGTACAGGTATTACACACACACACAAAGAAATTCATATTGTTGATTATAAACAGTGTGAACTTAATTCAGGTCTGATTTAAAGTAAGACAAAGGCTCTAGGAAAAAGCAGAATGTTTTCTTAGATTAAATGATCTGGGAAGAACAAGGACTGGAGCACGCAAATTAATCTCAAGTATGAAGATAGACTTTGATGTCTCAAAATCTGGATATTTTAAAAATAGCCGTGATAAGCATAACAAAATAACGTATGCTATTGCCTTTTCCCATATACCCAGTCTTACCTACATCTTCAGACCACCAGAGAGAGAAACTTATCAATCAGCATGCAGGAATACGATTTCAGTTATTGCATGGAAATCCTATGCATTTTAACCAGGACTTTAATCACTCTGGAGTAGCAACTGACAGCAAATAAAAAATAATCACCTTTACTGGGAAACAAACCCTGAAGACTCACATGCAAATATGAGTGAGAGAAGGAAAGGAGAACAATAAAACTTTAGCAGGAACACAAAATTGAGTATAACTGGAAACAGTATCACAGAAGTAAAGATAGAAACGGGCAAACTGGTGGAGCACATACTCCCGTAACTGATGTTGGGAAACCAACATTTTAAAACAGACCCGCCGTCAAGTTTTGCACCAGCGAGGAAACCCAAAAAAAAAGTGTCTCATATATTCTTTTACAGTCTGGTTTCTTAAGAGAAGTGCAATTTAGGTGCTGTAGAAGTTATTCCACTCACTTGGCTACTACAGATCTGTGCTCTGGATCTACCTGTTCCAGCACCGGTAACGCACGGACCCTGGGGTCAACTCTTTTTGGAGGAATTAAATTTCTTTTGGATGCTAGGCTGCAACTGTAACATTCCTCAGCTACACTTCACACGCACAGACTAGTGGCAATGGGATTACTTTTACAGTTCCTACAATTCCACATTTTTTTGTCTAATATATTTAATTTCAAATTCAGAATATTGCTTGAATTTTTACATCCGGTATTTACACTGGAAGACAACTTCACCATGATTGACTTAAAATGCACAGAAAAAGAATTAACTCTAGGTTCACTTTATATGCACACGCTTATTTTCTTGAACCAGTCAAAGAATATCCATCAGACAACAATTACTAAAAATGCTCTAAAATCAAGCTTTAATTGTTCCTTCAAAGAAAACCTTTATCTGTTTAAAAATCAAATAGGCCATTTCTTTCTTTGAAGCTACTTTCAACACCACCTTGTTATTATGGCAGAGAAAATCTATCATCAGACAGCAAACAGGCACTTCATTCAGGTATAAATCACTCAAAGATAAGATAGAATGTAATTACTGTATTTAACATTTGAAAACTAAAAAAAAGGAAAAGAGAATTGTTTTCCTTAGGACCAGAATGCAGGAAGAAGGGTTTTTAGACAAGCTGGAGAATTCTTGTTCATTAGGTTTTTATAAAGACACCCAGGCTGAAGAAGTCTGAGTGAAGAAAGAGGGTGCAACCTCTTGTGAGGATGCAAGAGCTTGTGAGAGTTGCAAAATTATTTCTTACTCGACTTTCTCAAGCTTGCACACATGGCACAAACAGATTTTCTGCAACCCTCCCAATATCCCAGCCAGCTCTGTAGATCCAAACTAGGCTGCTTTCACTGCAGTTGAAACAATGGCTATTCTCCTCACTATACATTATTCTTTCTCCGTTCATCAATTTTATTTTTAAACCCACCTTTGTATAAGCTTATAAGTGGTCTTTCCTTAAACAGAAGACCAGTGGGTAACTACAGAACCTCAGAGTTTCAGGATGAGGCTTTGCCAAAAGAAACCCAGAAGGGTCAACTTCTCTTGTTGACAGACTTGCTGTTTTAGAGCTTCAAAAATCATGCCATTTTATGAAGATGTTTTCCCTCTCCCTCAAGTTAAAAACAAAATAGTTTTGATCCTGGAGCTATTACATCAGAAGCATTAATTTAAAATTATCACCACATTCTGCCCTGTTGTCATATCAATTTCTGGCTTTCTGTCTGAAAAATTCTCTATGCACTTCATGTCTTGCATGAAATTCATACCAATTCAAATTTACTGGATCAAAGGAATAATTTAGGTTAAGCAATAATAAGAGATGTATCTCCTGCATTAAACAAGAGTACATAACTTGATTGCACTGTTTAAATATTCACTTGGCAAAAAACTGCGAGAGAGAAGCGCCTCTGCAAAGTCTACATCTAGAGTATCTTTATGCTGTGGATTTCTCAATTGTTTGAAAACCTTTCTGTACGCAGCTTTCATTTAAAAAGAATCATCAGTTTCGCAAGGCAGCTTTCAGCAACAAACACAAACATTTGGACCAAATGTTACATAAAATCCTTTGGGAAAGGAAGGATCCTCAGTCTACAATATGGAAAGCACCAGAACAGGCAGTGTTGTAGATTTCAATATTAGTTCTTTAAAAGGAAGGTTTTTCTGCACTAGTTGGGGTTCATGCTTCTTCCTTAGGCCTGTCTAGTAAACTTGCCAACAATGTAAGATTTTAAGAAATTTGGCCCACATCTTTAAAGTATGGCATAGCCTGTATCAATTGATTTTTATTCAAATGAGTGTTTTACAGAGTAAAGCATACAGGACGGAGGGGTGCCTCTTGTCGATACAGGCTCTATCAAACCATAAAAATATCAAAGAAACTTAACTTTATCTCTGAAAAAGGCACCATAACATCTTCAGAAGACACTTGGAAAATTCCTCCATAGCGCATGTCTCTGAATGTTCCAAAGACAAACAACTGGTATATGACATATGTAAAAAATTTTCAGTTGTGTAACAGCATCCTCTTATCTTTAAGGTAAAAGAGAAACGAAGGTAAACAACAGAGAAATCATCACTGTTTGTGCAAAAACCATTCATCATGTTCTATTATAAGGCTGACTAAGAGAAGAGGAAAATGAGCTGTTTTGATTATATAGTTTTAATGACATACTTCAAATAATTGAAGCTTAATACTTCTGCGTTTAAAACAGGCTGTATTTATGACCTACCTCAGCTGGAAGAAAGCATTTGCTTGCTGTACCACTCTCTCTTCTCAAACAAAAACATTATTCTAGTTCATCATGATACGCAATTCATCTTTTGAAACACAATTTTCTTAACACGTAAGTAATGTGTGAAGATTTTTATCAAAGTGAGTATTGTGAGAAACTAAGCACAAACATCTGGCTCAGCAAAGCTTGGGAGTCATTTCTGCTTCTCTTCTTGAATGAGAGCAGAAAAAAAAAAAAAAAAGAGTCCTGAATCAGACCTGCGTGCAGATCATATCATCACGAGAAGTCAAAAATGTCATTAATACATTAGCTGAGAAGGGTTAACAATGCCCATAATGAATTTTCTCTTCTGGAGGGGAGAGAAGAGTTCAGAGCTTTCACCAGGAGATACCTAATTCACTTCTGATTCCATCCACCCTGCTCCACGCCCCAAATCCAGGGATCTCCTCACACTTTCAAGCAGTATTTTGTACTCCTGAGTAAAAAGGTTAAAAATTTGAGTATTTGAGATTTGATGCTTTAACATCTACCAAAAAAATGAAGTGCTTTTATGAACATTTGTGAGAGATGATGGTTTTGATATGCAGAGACTCGAGGGGGGGAAAAAAATAAAATAATCAAGTTCACTATACTGTCTGACTCTCCTCACTCCAATCTTTGCTATCCTGTAATTAGAGGTACACACATTATATTTCATTTATAATCCACTGATAAATATTTGCTCACAGTGCAATCTTTTAATATTTTGTGAAAAAAGGCTTTATTTTTAAGTATGTGAATAGCCAAAGATTATAGTTTTGAAAATATTTAGTTGTTGTAAGGGGGAAAAATGCCATCTGCTGGGTGCAGCTGAGGACTGTCCTTTTCTTACTA
Organism: Pterocles gutturalis; assembly: GCF_000699245.1. Classification (NCBI taxonomy): domain Eukaryota; kingdom Metazoa; phylum Chordata; class Aves; order Pterocliformes; family Pteroclidae; genus Pterocles; species Pterocles gutturalis. The sequence continues at coordinate 108,691 of NW_010130548.1, read as the reverse complement.
ACACCATGCTTCAGTTCAGACTTCATCTTTCCCATCTTGAAAACTGATACAGACACACGCATTGCTTCTGGGGAGTATGTAACAGTGGCCTCATTAAAATTGTGTAAAATAAAACTTCCTATCATCGTATCTCTCAGATATCAGGAGGTCTGACAATAGATAGGATGACTAGCATTTGAATACGGATGTTTTCATCTTTCAAGAACATTAGAACTGTCTCCAACCCCCCAATATTTCACATGCTTTTGTATGTCCACATATACAAACTCTGCAGTTAGGTTATTAAAAAAAAAATTCAGCTTACACGTATAAAGCAGAACAAAAGACTGGCATTTGTTTCTCTGTTAGTCATATACAACCTTTCTACCATTCATAAGCCAATGATGGAATATTGGCTGGCAGAGTACAGATCCAGACCCAGCTAGTTATCTAGATTAAAACAATGAAAGCAAGGCATTGAAAATCATACTGCTTAAACAGGAAAAATTAGAAGTAGAGAAACAGGAAAAAAGGGAAGTCAAGAATGTCCAGTTGAGAAATATAGGAAAAGAGTTGAGAATTGGAAATAGCAAAGTCAGATTTAATAAAATGGATAATCTTTAAAATTAAGAAGTATGACAAAAGGAGGATAGGGTTCCCACATACAAACATGAGGAGGAAAAGAGTTTTGTTTTGATTCATAACAGCCAAGGGCATTCTTTTATATTTTTGTTTGTGTTTTTAATTTCACAATATAAAGCAGCAGCTGTCACCTGTGTGTGTGTATATACACACATATGCATATAGGTGTATATATTTATAAATTAAAAAAACCTGATTCATTTCATATGAAGCTGAAACAGCTCACAACCTTAGAAATCTGGGTTTCAAAGTTAAAATAAAGGGGTTTTTTTCTCACATACACAACAATGCTAAAAACGAAGCAGGTCCTGTGAATGAACATATCTTCCATGTGTTTACGATAAAAGCCTTGAAGTTGATTTCAGAACAGAATTCAGTACAAAACCATGCTTGTACTTCACGCTCACTGTCATAAGACTGCAAAAAGTAAGAAAGCATAAAAAGTGTACGAAAAGGAATTTTAGCCTTTATAAGATCCTCTAGTAGGATGACATACTTACATCTGTTGTCAGATGGAACCAAACCTCCACTGAAAAATATTAAAGGCTTTTTACAAAGCACTAGATATTCCCTGTCGAAGTGCACTATGCACACAAGCTCCACACCCAGTAGTTAATGGTCTTTTCTCTATCACTTAGGCAAGTAACAACATGGATTCTTCATTACCATTGACTCATCCAGCCTTCATTATGCAAATTGGTTTCTCACAGACAGATACATGCACCTATAGCTTCACTGATTTTAATACATTTCTACAACAGGATAAGCATCTTTACCCAGAAAAAAACCTACAAGCTGGGTGTTAGCCAAAAAGATGGCAAGTGTGAATTACCAAGTCTATGGCAGATCCTAAATAAATAAAGTAACAGATATCAAAAATACAATTTATTTCCTCAGAATGCAAATGTCCCTTAAAACGCTAATTTGAAAAAAAAACTTCATAATTTATTTTTTATTTTTTTAAAATCAATCATCACAACTTGAAACCCTCCAAAACCAGAGATACTGGATAATTATTCTAAAAAATAATTATATAGGTTTCTTTTCTAATGTTTCTGAGGTTGCAAGATAAGCACGTGTACCAAGAGTTTTTCTTGGCTATCAAACAGGGAAGGTGAAAATGCTGATAATCTCCCAGTATTTTAGAAGCGCACAGTTGTATGCATACCATACTGATAATACTGTCATGGCAGAAATGCAAACAACCTGCATCAGGGTCATTTATTTTGTTGACATGTTTTGCTGTTTCCAAAGTACTTATGAATTCAGGAAGACACAAAAAGCTGGGCTTCTAATTCCTAAACCAATTTCAAAACATTCTGATGGTATCATAACAAACTGAGTGGTACTCTTGGAGTTATGACTGTCATGAATTATTTTTATCTTTAATATATTCGTTATTTAGTACTTAATATCTGTTCTTTTACGATTTGTGAGTTCGGTATTATCAGAAAATTAAATAATAAAACGTTCAGAGTAAGAACGATGAAGAGTATAGAACAAGTACAATATCTTTGGCTATCCCGTCTCTTTGTTCTACTCTACCATGTGATAGGTCGTTTTCCCCTCTTAGTTTGCTTTATTCTTCTTTGAAACACGAAGTAATCTGAGCTGAGGTTTGTTTTTTTTTTTCCTTAAATACATGCTTCTTTTCAAACACAATGGAAAAACACTTAGCATTCAGATCTCTAATAATTCTATACTAATGCTCTTTTCCAAACATGGTTTTAAATGTACCAAACTGTAAACTCAAGAAAACAGATAATAAAATCTCATTAAGCAACAAGCTAGAAAAAAACCCAAATAACTGAATATTAATTCATACTGTAGGCAATTAATGCAGGAAAAAATACTCAGAATTAAGGTATCATTTACAGCATACTCACAAAATCTAGCAAATACTCCTCGTCTGAAGGAGACTAAATAGTTACTAAATGCAATAATGCATTTCAAAGCAGCTCATATAAATCTGAAATCCATTAAAAACCATTTGAACAAGATGTTCAAGAATACTCTCTAATACCTCCTACAATTTAAAAAGTTAATTTATATTGGTGCAAAAGAAAAATTCACAACTGAATTTCAGTGAATCTGAGAGCAGCGTATCTATTGTTCGAGCTACAGCAAAAGGAAGATAAACATTTTCCTTATTTAAACTAAGACAGTTTTTAAATTATACATTTGGCAAACCTTTACAGCATATAACAAAGAACAATGTCAAATTCCTCTTTATGAAAAATGCATGTTATTTTACTTTGCAACTCAAAAATCTTCCCTAAAAGGACAATCCCACAATTTGTAAATTAAATGTAGGTACGTAAGTATTCTGAAATATCTCTATATGCAGTAAAGAAAGCATGAAGAAAGAAAGTAAAAAATATTTAAAAATATTTTGTAATTAAAAGTTTAACACTTCCACGTTACTTGAAAAATATTTAACATCTGATCTACATGTAGTCACAGAATAACTCTGATTGGAAAGGACCCTTACATGTCGTCCACCTCACGCTCAGAACAGGGTCAGATTCCAACTTATAGCAGGATGCTCAAAGCCATATCTAGTCAACTTCTGAATATCTCCAAAGATGGACACTCCACAACTTGACAGCCTACTACAGTGTTTGCCCTTTCTCACACAATTGCTCCTCCGTCCCTCTAGAGTTTCTGTCCTTTCCTTTTCATTCTTTCAACCTGCATCTCTGAGCCGCCTGGCTCCATCTTCTCTATAAACCGCCGTTAGGGAGCAGTAAACGGCCGTCAAGCGTTAGGTAGCCTTCTCTTCCCCAGGCTGAACAATCCCAGTTCTCTCGGTCTCTCTTTCTATGTCAGATTCTCCAATCCCCTGGCTGTCTTGGTGGCCATGCAATGGACTTGCTTCAGTGTATCAATGTCTTTCTCATACCTGGGGAGCCCAGAACTAGAGCCAGCACTCCAGATGCTGTCTGACAAATGCTGAACAGAGGTGAAGAATCACCCCCTCCACCTGCACTGCCTGCTTCTCAGTCCTCTCTTGGATTCTGTCACTTTACAGTGGTTCAGCTGGGGGTGGTATCAGCCCTCAATTTCCATATTCACAAGTAGCAAGAAATCTAAGCTACATGGCCAGACAGGAATCAAATGTCTATCCAAATGAAAGCATAGGGCAGAGAAGTGCACGGGAGAAAAGAAAACTTTAGAGGCATATGGTCTTTGGGAGCTTTTCTTGATCTCACAGATAAAAACGGATCTCTACCGAGTGGATAACCGTTATGATAGCTGACATGAGCAACTGGAAAGACTAGTTCAAGAAAAAGGAACAGGAACACGGTCTATGAAACACACAAGGCTACATTTACATTCCATTTTGCAAGCATACAGATAATTTTAGGATGATACGAGGCAAAGCTTTTTAAAAATATGGAGAAATGAGTAGCTAAAGTAGAATAATTATCTGACAGATGGAGATTGCCCAAGGCTGCCACTTGAACATATAAAAAGATGAGGCTGAGTTCGTTTTTGAAATCCAACATTAGAAATTCCAAGAGCATCCTGAGTATTAGCTGTGGAAGGTACAACATTATGTTCAGTGTACCAGAGTATAAATAGAGGTTAGATTCAAAGCCTTACTTTGAAAGTAGTTTTTAAAAACTGAAGTGTTACAAAAAGATTTTAAATATCCTCCCATAAGCAATATTGCATAAATACCTACAGCGCAGTACCTAGGTAAAAGGTATATCGACTAGTTTCCATCGCAATGCCAATGCTGGCAGCTGTACATGCACATTTCTACCACGGTAATGGTTTTGATTCCCCTTCCTGTGCCACCACACGGTTCCTTCTACGCATAACGTCCTCTCTCGATCAGTTTGCACAACCCTGGCCTGATATTTCTACGACCTACTGTGGTAACAGCTGAATGCCGGAAGGCAATAGCTAAACAGATGACTCCTTTACCTTCATTTGCAACTCTTACATTCCATAAAAAGTAAGCACCTTCGAAGCACATGCTTCCTTTAACAATAGTACGGCCGTAAATGCTGTTAAAATATTCAAACCTGCACTCCTCCTGCTGTCATCCCAACACTGTGCATCTTTGCATCTATTTGCAACATCTTGTCCTTATTTGCTCTGTAATTGCTGTGCGACAGCATCTGCACTCTGCCTCATAACTCCACTGTACTCAACAGAAATGCAGCCCTGATCTTGACTGTAATCTTTGGAGGACAGAGGAATGTGGAATTATTATTTTTATCGCCAGGGTGCTATTTGTAATGCTCCCCTTCTGTGACGGATGGCATGAGTAAGTTTGTAGTCTTTGACAACGGGCATTCTGCAAACAGGTGAGAACGCAAACGATCACAGCCCAAACCAACAATTTATGAATCCCACAAAAGGAGGAATAGAAAGAGAGGAGGGAGCAACAAAACACAGGCCATTCGAACGATCATGTCAGTTCTGCAGATCTTAGCCTGCTGAATTAACTCTTTCACGATTTTTAAGTTAGTTCTCAATATTTTTTTCAAAGCACAAGAGTGCAGAAGACTAGCTTATCAAATGGATAAGCCACCTTGTGACAGACAACATTTACATGAAAGTGAATCAAGTGCATCACGGTTATTTTGAACCAGTCGCAGTTTCCTCCCTCCCCGCCCCCTTCAGAAGCTCTTTCTAAATTGCAGAACGAAAAGGACACCATCGCCTCTAACAAAAGGAAAATATTCATTTGCCTGTAGTCATGTTATCTGTATCTAGTTGTTGATTTGTAATCACCAATGTATCCAAGATTTTAAGCCCCTGCTGTCCTCGAATATGTTGTACTTTATCTCCCATTTTTCGTTACTTGACAATGCCCAAGATAAACAGAACTTTGCCTAAACACTTTGTTTCTTCCACATGTGATCTACTTAATCATGGACATATTAAAAAAGAAATACAGACTTGCTACCAACAAGAGTTGATGTCTACTTCAGATTACTAACTTCTTTGAAAATAAATAAGCTTTTATGACTATTTCTCTCTTAGAAAATGGGTAAAATTCCTGATTCTTTCCACTATCTCAAGGTTCTATATAAAATTTATAGCATTCTGTGATTAGAAATGGTATCAAATTGACCCAGTAAGATATTAAAGCCAATAAAAGTAAAGCCCGCTTGTAATTTGATTTTAGCATGTCTGATTCAGATAAAATTAAGGGATGTGCAAAGGCTAATTAAAAACTGTAAAAGGAAGCATGGACATTTAAGAAATTCTGGTTTTGGAAGCTACCACAAATCTGGCACTATGTAGACATTTTCAGTTGATATTTGTGACATTTAAATAAGGCTCGGGGTTTTATTTTTTTAAGAAATAATCTTAGAGTCAGACATTTTGAGAAAAAGCATTTCTACTGTTCAAAAACAGTCTTCTGTATAATATAACTGAGATATTACACACAGCAATTAATTATCCTCCACAGTGTCTTCTGATAAGGTCATTTAACTTGTAGGTCATTTGGAAATACAGTGGATTTGCTTAAGTCCCTGTTAGTTTATTTTCTATGAATATCATCATAATTTAGCAAAAATACAAGGTACTGTTGTATGATCAAAGGGCTCCATTTTGCATTGCTGTTGTGAAACCATTGTCTTCGTAAACCTGAAATGACAGAGAAGTGCTGGGAAGTGGGTCTATCTTTTTAAAGCACATGTAATGCAGGGGCTTTTCAGTTCAACTGATGTGATTCCCCAGAGATAAACAACAAAGTACTCTCTTGTTCAGCCAATTTCATAAGTTGATTTCATAAGTTGTTCGTTGCTGTTTTGTTTTGGTGGGGTTTTTTTTAATATTGATGTGATGAGAAGAGATTGAGAGAGCATAAATGGAATTCGTACAAACACAACATAAAAAGAGTTAATCTAACCATCACGCTGATGTTTGGACAGGCTGGACTATGACAATACACAGGGGACAATTACCATGGCTCAGCTGATAAGCTGTAACTCACTAAGGTGCAATAATGCAATTTCTTTCAAATATGTGCACTGAACAGGACTGTCAGGATTAGGTCACTGAGGTTACAGAAACCCTGCCTTTCTTTGGGATGCAATATTATCTTTTTTCTTTATGTTTATTCTTTGTTATTCAGTCTTCATCTTTATAGGGAAGCTTATTCTAACTTTGTAGATCATAAAACCAATCCTTCTTTTTAATTCAACGGCAAAACTCCCTCTGCTATCAATAGTGAAATAACTGAACCCTCGATAAAAACAACTGGTCATTCATCCGTAACTGAAGTACATCTGGGGCGATGCTATTTTGCAGTTAACATTACCATTGAAGACTGATCGATGGATGGAAATGCACAACTGAAAGCACAAGGGAATTTTAGGTAGATGGAAAATAATCATACTGACTAAAATCTGGTAAACTCCCCAGAGGTAGCTTCTTTATTCATATGAAAAATGCACAGGATTGTTTGCAATTGTTCAGGATCTCAATTACATATGCCATCCAAAAGACATGTCCAACAGCTGACAGTGCTCTAATCTCATGCTACTGAATAAATAATGCTCCTCTACGCATTTTCACTATTTAAGTGAACAGAGAACTATAAATACAAGGGCTGCATGGCTGGAGTTTTGAGATACAGGTCCAGCCTGTATCACTTCTGGCTAGGCTGTGAACTGTGATAAGATCACACACACTTGTAGCACAGGTTTAGATACGTCTGCATTTCAAGATTTAAAGATGAACCTGTACATCAAAACAGAAGACTTGGAAATTACAGGGAATCCCCATTCTCATTGTTTTAAGCTGACAAGTACTTGAGATCAATACTTCCACTCTGGCTCCTCATTTGTCTGTAAGAGATCAACACAAAGGCATATGTTCTATTTCCATTTCTGCTTGGATTACTGAAGAAGACTTTTTCCACTTAAAAAGTTGAAACCAATATCAATTATTGCTTTTAATCTCAGAGGCGGGGGAAGGCAGGAAGCCTAGTACTGTCATGTTAGAACTGCCAGTAGCAAGACATTCCATTCACCAAAAGAGAATTTTTAGTTATAGCAGAAATCAACCACCTTCTTACAGCAGTGCTCAGAATTCAGGAACTGCCTTTTTACAGTCTATAATTAAAGACGCTTCAAAACATCTTCAAAAACAGCAGAATTTTGATGTTTCCTCAAATGACTTCAGATTCTACCAAGTGATAAATTGGATATTCAAATTAACAACTGAAGCAGTTAAACCTGGAGTATTTAATTCATTGTGTTTAACTGGGCAGAAGCTACTGTTTCATAGGTCATTATTTAACATAAATACCTCTCTCCCAACAATGGCAAATTCTTACTTTCCACCAGTACTTCATTAACTTTTCTTTTTGTTGGATGAATGCACTTATGTTACTAATAGCAGTCAACTGTCATGTGAGATGAAGTCAAACATATCTGGAAGAACTGTACTTCATTTATCAAATGTCAGATTTCTAGTATTGTTTTTTTCTTATGCATGAGAGAGGAACATAAACATTAGCATATTTAAGTATTACAGTATTTACAGACTCATCCAGTTAATTATTTCCACCATATGAGAAATGCATTCAATTTTCACATAGCTAGAATATGGTACAACTTTTTGAAATGCTAGGAAGTGTTTCTAATTCGTCCATGGAACAGTCATTCTTTAACTTGCTACTAATTGCACAACCTTTTAGAAATAGTTTTTGCTGGCTACTATTTTAGAATGTTTTCATGTTCCAATCAAATAATCTATGATGCAATATATTAAATGTAACACAATAGCACTGACAGTCGTGTATTAAAAATCAATGTTAACTAATCAAGCAAATACTGTTTTAATGTGAACTGAAAAATCTGTTGTGTTTTGCTCCTCAACCACAGGCTACTACTGGATATTTATAAGCTCCAGCAGAAGTCTTAAGAATACTGTAATAAAAATACTCATCCTGTCAAATAATGGGTAATTTTAAAATTATTTTTACAGAAATCTTTCCTATTACAGTGTTCTGTGACTTAAATAAAACCCAAACAAACATGAAATATTCGTAACGAGCTGATTCTCTGAGTCAAACTTAAAATATTCCTGTATATTCTATGAGATAGCTGTGTTGTGACCAAGGACTTCACATCGCATTTTCAAACACAAAAATCAGAATAGACACTTCTGACCTCATGAAATGCTCAGAAGTTAGCAGTTGAGTACATTTTGCAGAATAAACCTCATATTCTTAAGATACTCTCTGTTCACCAAATACCTTAATTAACATGACATGCAAATGTCTAAAAGTTAGATGGGCCATTATTAGCACACTGGAATACGTAAGCAATATATAAATTAATTGTTTAATCATATTGAATTGCCTGTGGCACCAAGAAAAAGAAAAGCTAAATGTCAATGTTTCAAACTGACAACTGAAATGAGTCCCAGATGTTAAAACATTAAGCAACCTAAAAATCAATTAACTGTTTTAAACAAAATCTTGTCCAAAGCAAGCTTTAATCTAGTGACTCGATCTTCCCGTTCCCCTCCCTGGCAGGAGTGAACATGGCAACTGTCCCCTTAAAATATGTGCAGTGACTGAACTAGGCAAAGAGCATGCAGAACTGATGTAATGTAAAGATTTGCATGTCTTCTGCCATTTGAATTTTAATGGTCTTAGAGACAATACCAAATACTACCTATAGAGTAAAAATGTCAAGTTTTGTTTTTCTCTAAGAAAACAAGTGCCCATTTGTTACTGTGTAGAATTCTAAAAGGGAAGAAAGTTTAGGTTGTTATTATTTTGCACAAAAACAACGGCAAATAGTTACTGTAAATAAGAACTTAAGCTAGTATAGCCTGCTTACTTTCTAAAAACATGTGCCAAATCCAAACAGGACTTTTTTTAGAAATTTTATGAAACTAAATTTAAGAATGAGTACATTTACATTATAAACATCCGCCATGGTTTTCAGTACAGCACTGATCACAACAGTTGTCTGTATTTTCAATGAACAGATTCTACAGAACATAGAAAGGCCTAGCCCCAGGAAATGTCAGGAAATATCAGAGGAGAGATTAACTGCTAAGGGACATGCACACGAGTTTTATAGATTTAAAATGGGAAGAGATTACATACCCCTCTCCACCAATTCTTGTTATCTTTAGACGAAAATCAACGGAGTTCAGGCTGGGTGGCTTCCATTTCAAAATATCATCACATCGACCAGGCTTGTATTTCTGAAGCAAATTAAAAAGCAGTTTAATTATACTTATTAGTTTTCACTGGTTTTAAAAGGAACAATTCAGCATTTCAGACTATATTAGCTGTCTCTAATGAATTACAATACTTAGTGACTGAAACAAAGAATTCCATTACCAGAGAGGTAGTTGTGCTTCACTACTTTATTTGCTGCTCCCTTTTAAAACTCTTTAGCACTGTAGCCAAGCCACTCCATATAATAAAAAGCTAAGAATGGAAATAAAAATTAGCATACTTCATTATCGCTCTCTGGCTAACGGAAAATTTCAAGAAAGAAAATAAGACAACACAGTAACAAATGAAAAGACTGATAGGACATATATAAAAGATATACATTTAAGACAATCTCAACAGTTTTTAATCATTTTATGAATGATATTTTTGTTATCCATGCTGTCGACTGACACAACATGGAAAAGCCAGCAGTCACCATACTTCCAGTTATCAGAAAGGCCCATCAGAAACATGTTCTTTCCTACCAAAGGAATTTAAGTTATGTAAAGATTAACGAACATTATGTCATACAGGAACATAAATAAGGGAACTTCTGTTGCTTGCGAGGAAGGGTACAATACTTGAATCAGAAGTTGCAAGGAGCATTTTTCTCTTAAATTAGAGCTTTGGTTTTTCATGGTGTCTTCTATTGCCTGCTTCAGTTTACTAAGCTGCAATTTTGTTCATCCTCAGCTAACAGTGAGAGCCAACCTGCTAACCCTTTCTTTACTAGAATAACTTTCATGGCAATAGAGAAAATCAGAATTAACACCAATAGGAGAAAATTAAATGCATAATTTGGAGATGAACAGAACGAGAATTTTTAGTTGCTAGATATTTATTAATCCACAATGAGAAAATTTATGCAATTTTACCTAAAAACCCCAAGACCGTCCAGTGTCTTTGGTACCACAGTGATCACCAGCATCACATTGCAATCATTCCATGTTAAATATTTGCAAAGTGCAAAATTTACTGATGATAAGTTCTAGATCTAAAGTGACAAAAGCAGATGAAGAATTTTGTTTTCTGATGTAAGAAAGGAACTTTATTCTTTCCAAAATAAATGCAGTGTATCTTGCTTATCATTTATTGATGAAAAGACAGAGTGTGACTTTAGCTAGACAGTAAGTAAAGGCAAGCTTCATATACTTTAAGCCCAAATAACCTCCAAACATTTTTAGCCATAGTTCTGCTACACATGAGAAAAGTAACCTACTAAAAACTTCTTCTGGAATTTGAATGTGGCTGGCTAGAGTACATCTTCTCTTTTTATCATGGCCCTTAGATCATTTGAGAGGGACAGGTTCAGGTGTTCTGTTCTGGTTCCCATTTAGGGCATTATAAACCTGTTTCAAAAGTCAGAGCCACCTGCATGACTTTTTATCACACACAGCTCTCCACTGAATTTCTTCATAATCTTCTCAACATCTGAATAAAATTTAAATTATTTATCCTTGTCCTTGGGACAATACACAAAAGCTGCTGCTTCTGATACCTCTTCTCTTTGTCTGCTCCCCTTCCACATCTTTTATTCTATTCCTTCTCAGCTATCTTCTAGTTAAAAATTGTCACTTGTAAAGCCACTTTCTCTAATGGTCCCTCAGATCTGGAACTCTTGTCAGATCAAACCAAACACCTTTGTTTCACTCAAATCAGAAAACTAGTAAGATACAGTGTGACAGTAAAGTTATGAAAGTATGTTCTTTTATTTCTTTTCTTCCCACCCTATTTTCCCTTCATATGATTTCTGTGCTGTAACATCAGCAGATATTTGAAGACAGCTGGTTGCCTGCACACCTTTCCAAAATGGGATTTAGAAAGGTACTGTTCAAGCAATTTACAAAAACAAGAAAATCCTTCAGCAGTCAGCAGAAATATTCCTTCAGTTGCCACCATCCTGCTATTCCGTCTCTCATTTGTCTGTTTGCCATTTACCAGAAATATCTTAAAATCCCAACGATCTCATCTTTAAATTCTTACAGTAATTACATTTATCTTCCTTTTTTCCCTTGCTACGTTCCAAAACTAAAAATCTGCTATCATGCAGTATGGCGTTAAAAACATTTAAGGACTCATGCCATGCATACAAACTGATACTCTATACATGAGACAACAGAATATACAAATTATGATGCTCAATTAAGTATTTAAGCTTTTGAGATCACCATTTATATATATATTTATACATAGATTAAGTCTTTAAATATATTTTGAACTATTTGCACTCAGTTTTAGAGAAAACAGCTACTGTTTTAGTATATATTCAGTTGGTTGTGTGCATTGAATGTGAAAATTTAAAAAAAGGTGTATGGCACTGAAATTTCTTTCTCAGTCAAGTTTTCCTCCAATTTTCTTGTACTTATATCGGACATAGAAAGAATAGGGTATTACATTCTATATAACTTTCATTACTAAAATATGTTCCAGGAATAATAGGACAGAATACAGCTTTCATAAAGACATTACTTGGTGCTCTCTCTCTTCTGTGGTTTCTAATTTGGCCAAAGACAAATACTACTGCTAGATATTTACTACCTAGTTCAAAGGAGAACCATGGGGAACCCTTCTGTTTGTGATAAATTTCTCCACAGACAGTGAAAATTAAATTTATGAAACAACTGCTACAGCAGGTATGAAGGAACACCCGGCACAGGTGAGTAGCTAAGTTGTTGGAACAGGTGTTGATTTTGCTGCATGAAACAGACACGTCTTAATGGTTGCTCTTTGGTCTTTTAGCACAACTGAGGTCTTCAAGCATTCCATAAGTGTCATGTGTCATCTGTCAATCACACATAATCCTAAAATTTTGTATTAAGCCTCTGTGTGGCATGGCTTCTAATTTACTGGCCAGCAGGATCCTCCCCAGCAGGATTACTGGAGTGTTTATAGTGATGGGTTTATTTATAGGCAAATAATCAGTTTATTTTTAAGTAGGTCATATCTTTGAGACCTCATGAGACTAGACCCAGTCTGACTTTAGAAAACAACCTCAATGGGTTCAATATATGGCTCCAAACAATCCTTTTACATATTACTCCTCTAGAGAGAAGATAGAGAGGCTGTCTCCAAGACAGAGGAAATTTTCTCTTTTGTACAGAAATACCAGACTCAATCAAGAAACACCCCACATTTTGTGTCAAAAAGGTAAATTTGGACTGTTTCTACATTCATGAGTACTAAACGTTTCCTCCCAACCATAAACAGAAGCCCTGCTTTCTAGTGTAACAGATAACAGGATTGAAACATACTCCATCTTGAAAACTGAAGACCAAGATTTCTTCTGAGTGCTGTGAGAAAATTCGAAGGCCTTTAAGAGAGGACCAAAGGCTTCTTCAAGATTGCAGACTCTGTCCTATGTCTTTTTACTTCTGCCTGGAACATAAGCTCTGAAAATGCTAGACGCTCCTTTTGGAAATGAATTCTTATTGACATGAAAAGGATGAACCAAACTCTCCGAGTCACGGCACTGAAATCCCGAGGAAGAGCTGCCGCCAATCCATACAACAACCTAAGAGTGGCCACACTAGAGTTCCAGCTTCCTGGCTCTGACAATGGCCAACAGCACGTGCTCGGGGAAGGTGAACACCAGGGCAATCAGATATGATATTTTCTATTACTACTCTCTCAGAGACTATCCATTGTCAGGCTTAGAGACTTCCTGGCACAGATGTGACCCAAATGTGATACCTCCGTATTTAGTGGTTTTTGGCTTCCCCTGCATGAGCTCGTCTAGCTCCCTGGTAAGACCATGTAAACCTCTCCCAGCTGTAACAGCCCACAGCACAGTGTTTCACCTGCAGCCCAACTCAACTGCAAGAAAAAACATCACTCTCTGTTTATTTTGAACCAGTTTTCGTTGGTTTCAAAGACTTGCACTCCCTAGGGCTCATATTGAGCAAGATGCTGAACAATCAAACCCCATCACTTCTACGCTACTCACAGTTTATCACAGGCTATAATTTTACCTGTGCAGTTACAAATTTTTTCTCCACGTACATTTACCTACACACAAGTTTTTGTGCTCATTTATCACTCAGCCACCCAATTTTGTAAGGGCTTAGTATAATTCTCCATACTGATCCAGCAAGAAAACATCAGTTTAGGGTTCATCCCATTTTCCAACTTGCTTCTGCACAGTACAGGTGACTCCTCACCCTGGTGAGGATTGAACAGTATCCCCATCCCTTGACTCCTACTTTTTAACCAACTACTTACCGTGCAAGAATTTTTTCTTTTAAGTCTCACATATGCTTTAGTTTCTTCAAGAGTTTTTTGTTAGAAATTTTGATGGAAGCTTTCTGGAAGCCTTAGCAGGGAATACCATATGATCCTTGCTCAACTTATTTTGATCCCTTTGCTGGAGAGGCATAACCTTCCTTGAAAAAAGGCAGGTAGTTTTCCCCAACCATATCGTGTTTACCCAGCTATCAACTACTATATTCCTTATTATAGTTTCTGCTCCTTTGTCCAGTAGAGACACCAAGCTTACAGGCCTTACTTTTTCCCTGATCTTCCATGACACCTTTCCCCACCCTCACATTTTTTTAATTGGCAATGTATTTTCTACCCTCACATGCTTAGGCACCAATGTACATTCTCCATGTAAGATCTGCTATACCATTTTTTCTAACTCTTTTTCTAAAACTGACAAGTTACACTCTCCTAAAAGTCAACAAGAAACCAAATTCACACCAGACAGGAACAACTATTCCAAGATCAGTAATGAAAAGCAATGTTTTGACAGGATATATCTGCATACCTGTAATTGCACTGCTGGATCCACAATTTTGACTCAAGCTTAATTATAAAATTAACTGTCTGGTTTGCTTGAAGGGGAATGGGGGAGGATTTGTTCTTTAAATGGAGTTATCTTTCTTGCTTTTGCCTCTAGAACCAGCACAGTGTGAAACAAGCCCCAGCTAAACATTTTGTCACATTAATAAAAAAACATGAGGAAAAATTCTCTCTACCACACTTCAAGTTAGCCAAAGAGATCTTACCTAGAAAGCAATGCCAATAAATAGACACTTTTGACTCTTACACTTGGTTTTGACCATTGTCAAATAACACCCCTCTCACTTCACAGCAATCTGTTCACACAGAACACTGTGTAAAGGTAACAGGTAATTTACAGATATCTTTCCAAAACAATTAAAAAGGCTTAGATAAGCAATCAGACTTCAAAGCCCATATTAAGGACTAGTTATACAGCCCCCCCACCCCCTTCTTCTGTTACCAAGAAAGACAGAAATTCACAGAAGTCTAGGTTAAAATAACAATTCAACCAAAGGCCACATTAATAAACAGGTGAGTCCATATACATGGCACAGCAGTAGTACGTTCTTGAGTTTGAATGCTAAGTGCTACATCAAATTCTTTAAACATGAGCTGGAGCCAGACAAGAATTCTGCTTGTTAAGTATGTGAAAACTTCACCTTAGATGAATCATTGCCTACTGCAGACCTGTTCTGCCTGAAGTTATTCTATATTCTAATTCCAAAACAAAATGTGAAGCAATCTGTCTGAGACCAAACTACTCCCTGGCATTTTAAATATAGCATTCATAGCAATGATATCCTCATCACCACCGCCCAACAAATAGCACGTACATGACTAGTTCTAAAACATATCAGGTCCCATATCATCTCAAATACAAAGTTCATGGTTCAGTCTGAAACCTTTCAACCTAGTCTAACCACAGAAATTAGAACTCCACACAAAAATTGCACATTGACGAGCCAGAAACTATCTCAGAGAGCTTTAAAGGATTGCTCCAGATGACCTCCTGAAGTCTCTTCCAACCTAAATTATTCTACAAAGCTGAAATCTCTCTTTGAATGCTTGTTCTATTAGCAGGCATATTGGGTGCACTTACACTAGCATTTTAGTTTGCAAATGAATGTACTTTCAAAGCCAACCCCCTAGTTGTTCCTACTTAGTACACACTAGTTGAGATAGCTGGGCAGCTCTGGGGCATGCAAATTACTTTCCATTTACATAAAACCAAACTTGAAGTTTCACTTCAGGGACACAGCTAATGCCCTTCACCCCACAGTACGGACACTAGAGTCCAAGGCAAAGGCTGTACTGTTGCAATGCTACCAAGCATCTACCCACCTCAGATGAACCTGAGCTGTGAAGACATCCTGCAAGATCATGAAACACTACTTTAAAGAAATAATGGTGTCAGTGCCTTCAGGCTGGCTATGAACATCCAGCCCTTGAATTTTTACAACTCTGCTACTCACTCAGCATCTACCCAACTTTTCTTCTATCTTTGTGTTATTATTGTTGTTGTTGTTGTTAAAAGAAATGCCCCACTTTCTGTGGCCATTCTCTCCTGGAGGCACCCCAGCCCCTTTCTTTTCATCATTCCTTTCTTTTTCACAAGAGCAGTATCGATCAGTATCACCTTGTTGCAGGAGGACAAAGGCCAGGGACAACAGAAGTGTCAGCAGTATGGCAAATGTGCCCCTGTTATGGAGATTGTAGGAGGAAGAGTGGGGTTGGTTTCTGGGACTACATTCTGGGCAGGCAGTCTGGGCTGTGGGGTGGTGTTGACTCACCATGAAGACACCCACCTGGGAGACTGAGTAATTCCAGTGAAAGTCTAGACAAAACAAACGGTTCATTTCTCCCAGCGACTGAAAAGGAAGAGGCGGTGGGATGACCAAGTGAGAAGTTCATGCCTCATCAAGAGGAGGATGAGAAGGTTTCCTTGACAAGTGTGCCTTATGATCCTACAAAGCCTAATCAGCCAGGTCTACCTCCCTCCGTAGTCCTTACATACCATCCTCCTGAAGCACAGCAGCAGCTAACACAGGCCACCTTACATTTCCCTTCTCCACAGTTTCCCTCACTCCTTCCACCTCCAAATGACAGGAAGCCAGTAAATAACCCAGCTCTTCCTTTTCTCCTAAACAGTACAGTGCTGCCACGGGTCAGCTATAATTTCCCCTCAGTAAACTGCTCAGACCTAGCCTTGCAAGGCAACCAGAGGGATGCTAAGCTGACAGCTGCAGGCACACACCAATTCAGAAAGAAGTTTGAAAAAAGGATAAAGAAGGCTCAAGGAAGATTTGTTTGAGTGACCATGTTTGCCCAAGAGTTTATGGGAAGTTGAGTACCATTGGGGAGTGAGAGCAGATGGAGCAGGAGGAGATGGGGTTAACGAAGACAGCTACTGGGAATCTATCTGAGTTCTTTTAAATCATCAAATGTAATTTGCAACACTTCAAATTTAACCACACTGAATATGCAATAAATGGCAATTAAGTATCCTTGAACATGAAATATAAATATTAGTCTTTAAATCTAATAATTTTAAGTTTCAAAGAAGTTACCTTGATATTTCATATTTTAACATTGAGAAGAAACTTCTGTCATTACATATACGATATTCTAATATTTAGTTAGACTTAACCAGGATCAAGACACTAAAAGCATTTTTAAAACATTCTAGAATGCTTCAGATTTATAAATAGTAAGAAGTATTTGTTGTGTTGCAAAATCCACCCATTTCCATTACCGATATTCTTCTGTGTTTTAATTAAATTGTTTGCAAGCAACTTTGTATTCAACATTATGCTTCAGCTTTCACTTGAAAGAAAAAAGTTAACTACCGCAAACCTGTAACAACAGGAAACCTGCTCCTCTTTCCCACTCAAAACAATGGTTATATACTTTCCCTGAAGAGCTCTACTTAATTCTTAGGCCTCTTAATATCCATAGGGCAGCTGCTGCCATACCAAATCTAATAGTTGGCATTCATCTGTGTAAATATAAAGACAGAATGATTACCCAAAATGTGTTTTTATCTTCTTGCACTACAGACCCTGGATCATTTAAAAGAATGAAAAGGATCAATTATAATCAATCATTTCAAGCTAGACTTTATAGAGAGATGAGTCAAAGAAACAGAATTTGCTAACATTGCTGACAGATTATGCAAATAAATCACATCAGTGGATCGAGAAACCACAAGATGCAGGTCAACCATTGACTCAATCTATATTCATAGATTTTTAAGACTGGAAACCATTACTGGGCTTACTGAGTCAGCTCTGTTGCATATAGGACAGAGAAACTTGAAAAATAATGCTTATATAAAGCTTATAATTTCTATTCAAATTACAGCACACTATTATGCAAGATACCAAGTGATGAAGAAATCACAACACATATCTAGGGAGGTTACCACTGCCATTTATTACAATTGTGCTTAAAAATGTATGCTTATTTCTACACTGAATCTTGTTAATGCCTTAGTTTACACTGAAGCCCAGCTCTCCATGTAATTACGTCCCTTTTTTTAAAATAAAATGACTAAGTCTGAGTCTCACTGCTTGGGTAATTTTCCAGTTGGCTAATATATGCATCTGCATAGTGTAATTTCACAAAAGCCTTTAGAAGAGTAGCCAACAGAACTGAACCTACTATTCCAATGTTCTTTTCACTGCTCAGGTATGCAGCGGTATACAACGGAAAGTGTATGTGTACTTTGGATTCTTTCACGTTGCATTGAAAGTTGTTGATAACTAGCTGAAATAATTCTTTTCGGATTCATGCCTTTAGCTGGGACTTAATACACTTCCCCTAGATACACAGCCCACATTTGACTGTTTTCAAGTACCATCATAAGACCAAATGATCCAGCTCAGCCTACATGACTGATCTTTTGCGAAAATAGGTGCATTTGCTGAAAAAGTCAGAAATAGTAACAACAGGACCATAAACACAAAAAAGTCCAAACCCTATCTTAAAACTCTTCATTGTAACATACTTATTCTATCTGTCACAAAAATTAAAAAAAGGAAAAATACCCAAACACAAGGCACTAAAATCTACTTGAGGAAATAAATTATCCCACCAGCACTTAATATGTGACTCAGCTTCTTAAAGTATTCTGCCTTCTGTCCCTTCCAGCTTCCTCTCTGAGTTCCAACTCCTTCTGTTTCTCAAAGCACCCATACAAACAACTTGCATCCTCTCTATATTCCCCATAGACCATCACTGCAACACCCCCTGTTCTTCCCCATAGAGCCTATTTTTTTTGCCTGGTAAAAAGCTAAGCAAAAGGCAATGTGGCACCAGAAGTGCCCTAGTCATTGACGGGCAAATGTGACTAATGCTTGTTCTTGCTGTATTTTAAGCAGGACATTGAGAACTGGAAGTAAGAGCCATACTAGTCTGATCACTGGCCCACAACACTCCCTAGTTGAGGAGCAGAAAGTCCAGTTTTTCTTACTTAAGTCTGAGGCAAACAGGTTATTTTTAGAAGACTGCTTTGAGAGTAGTGGACTCACCCCTAACTCTTATCCTTAGAGAGGAAGGCAAACTACATTGTACACTATGGCATTTATCCTGTTTGGTGATCAGTGAATCAGCTTCAGAAATTATCTGTCATACACACAGGAAAAACTACTTTGCACGCTGATGATCTAGAAGACAAAGGAGAATAAGGTCCAAGAGTAAAAGCCTCCAGGTTCAAACGACAGGGCACACGATTACGAAAAATTATGCACAGAAAAAGCGACTAAATGAATTGGTGGACAATGGAAAAAAACAGGCCAATACTATCTACTAAGATCAACTATTATCAGACAGGAAGAGGAAAATACTATTGTTTACTCTTGTGTTTTAAAGCAGGCAGTTTTTTTATAAATATGAATCAATTGTCCATATATCTATAAGGGAAAGGCAGGAAGATGTGATTTATAAGTACCCCTCAAAGTGATCAAACTAGAAGAAACTCCTGGGTAAACACCAGCACTTTCCAAACACCTGGCATTTGTGAAAGGCATTTTCATAGTTGCGTGAAAACAAAATAATCTAAAAATGGAAAATGCATAATACAAAATGTCTGCAAAGTTTGTACCACTTCAAAACACGATCCAAACACTTTCCAACTCCATGCAAACAGTTTATACACCTTGCATCAAGTCCTTCACCCAGCTCAACCTGTGTCTAGCTATGGACAGATGGCCACGATGCCCTGTCTAAAAGACGATGACAAAAAAAGGTATTTCCTCCCTTTCAAAAAAACTGTTTTTAACTAAAAATGAAATAAAACAATTAATGTTCTAAATTACTCATTCAAACTACCTGAACAATATAAGAGCTGCAATCTTCACTAAACATTACCTTTCTGCCTGGTTCAGCAATTTGATCAGAATACAGAGACACGTTGATGTTCAATAAATATCTGATCAGCTTTAAGATAAGGTTGGCAATGAATTCCAAACATTATGCAATGTATTGCTGTCACATGATAGAAAGCAAAGCTGTAGACAGTAACTTTTAAAGCTCATAAAAGATGAGGAAAAGACAGGTTCCTTGGCTAAGCTCAAATCATTTAGGGTCCACAACTAAACCAAAAGAATGAAAGAGGCAAGTCCTGATAACAAAGTTTTATGTAACTCATTACTTGACAGTGAAGTTACCATGCTGCTTCAACTCCATGTAGTCAAGCAGATTTGTGTCAATTCTTCAATTCCCCCACTTTAAAAAGCAAAATAAAGAAAAAAATAAAAACTTGTGTTTTAAGTCACAATAACTTTAGTGTATTCCAGAAATTTCTCCTTTAGAAACTTAAAAAACTAAGAAGAAATTATACTTTCTAATACATTAGTACTGGTTAGCCAGAAGTAGCAGATGTTGTGAAAATGTTATTGTACCACAATTTGTCTCTTATGAAAATGTGACTTGGAGCTATATGAAATAGAAAGAGAATGGTTATAATCAAAATGACTTCTGAAATATTAAGCTTAACTGCCATAGCAGACTGGAAAGCAAAACATGCCACTAATATGCACTCATTTCAATAGTCTTAGATTAAGTTTCATACTACGGATTTTAAGATTTGAATTCAAATCAGGTTTAGAAGGTTAACCTGTATGCAGAAATTAATCTGTTAATATTTTAGTAGGTATTTTTCAACTGCTTTTTCCAAATGTTCCTCTGAACTTCAAGGTAATGCAATATTTTTAATAGACTTCTTTGGTAATTATTGGGCTAAATGTCTTCTACTCTTGCACTTCAATTTAGCTTTATACCTCTGGCTTCATTAAACATCTTGTTTCACAACTGTACTAACAGCTTTCCTCAATATTCCATTAAGCAAGGAGAAAAATGAGGGAATTTTCTTCATAACTAATGTCATTCACATATTAATCCTATTAATACTTGATAAACGAAGTTCAGTTCACAGCCAAAAATCCATGTTTATAGCAATCAGAATGCAGCAGCCACAAAACTACTCACTGCTCTTTTCCTGCCTGCCCCACCTTCAGCACATTACTGTAAGCAGCAGAAATCTATTCTTGGTCACTTCTGTTTGTATTCATCCTTTCACTTAATATTATGACCTGGAACTAGAAATTTCAACACTTGGTCTGAAGCAACAAGGAAAAAGTAAAAAGTAAATGCCTTCAAATTGGTGGCTAATATATATATGATCCACAATGGACCAACTGGTGTCTGCCTTTGATTCTAAATTCTACTTTTGGCAAATTAAGGTAACTGTTGAAAAGCTACATACTCCTACCTCTGTGACAAAAGAAATGTCCTGACAACAGAGCTACGGTCCCCGTGGTCAAAGGAACTGGTCATGGTCCATGGCTGCTACTTAAGACATTAGATTTGTATTGCTAGTGATCATTTTGTTATTTTCTTATTTTTCACCATCTATTATTTACAAGCTTTTTAAATATGTGCTGTGTAAGTGTTCAGGAAAAATTAACACAATAATAAAAACAATCAAGACACTTCAATTAGCCTTCTCTTGCTTTATTTCATTCTCTGATACACTTTGTATCACTAACTTGAACTGAGATGGCCTCAGTAGGTAACCACAACGTCAGCTGTTCACCAGGATGCCAACACGACTGGAGAATACTATCATATTTACTTCTCCAGACAGAACTTTCTTTCAAACTAAGCTTCACAACTCACTAACAGTGAGTTACGCAGAAATTAATATACTGGAAAAGATCAAGTCTACATAATTTTTCCTCAGCCACACACTGTTTTTCCACCCCCCTAGAAAAACACAGATAAAAAACCCCAGAGGTAAGAAGCTAAATAGCTTAAAACAACTGTCCAGAAAGACCGATGAGAGTTAGGCTAAATTAGAGCTTCACCTTGATCTCAAAAAGACCCTATGAAATACGGATTGAAATAATTTTTTCTTCATTTCCATCCATGTGTGATCAGGAAAAACTTTTCTTCCTGAACATTTCAACCCAATCATCGCTAAAAACTACAGGAGTTAGCTTGGCACTAAGACCAAAGGTTATGTTTAACTGTTTTTAAGAAGGCCATGACCACTGAAGACTGCGGGTGAAATCCCGCCTAACTTAGGCACAACAAAGACATGGGAGTTCTGGGTGCTTAATAAAGCAGCTTCCCAATGAGCACCTGTTTGCCCTGTGGTCAGAGGAGAGAGATGAGTGCCTGAAGCTTTACACATGGTTACACACCTAATTTAGGAGGAGAGGACTTCCTGCCCCTTGCCCCTCCTCACTAAATACACGTGGTCCTTAGGCACTTCCTTTCCAAGCACTAGGTCATCTCGCTTCATGTATTTTCAGATTCAGATAACCTTCTTCAAGTCATTACATTACTATATATCTGAAAGACTCAAACATTCCTTAAATAAGAACATTTAAGACCACTAATGCTGCTTTTTTCTGCTGTTCTTTCAGACTTAATTAGGTATTAACACGTCTAACAGAAATGCAGTGACAAGAGTCGCAGCGTGTCAACAACAAGCCACAGCGGACGGTGAAAGACAGGAGCAATTTTAATTCAGTTTTACTTATTACCTGCTTTGTATTATTTTCAGGTGGCATTACTTGAAATTTAGAAAACAGAACAGAAAAACCTTTGGACAATTGTATAGCTAGATACTACGACAATGCTCTGCTGATGCTTTCTGTGTGTACAAACAATAGCCTTTCAAAAACTATTCTACAGCTGACAACACTTCAAATTTTAAATGTTAATATTATCTTTCCATTGTATGTTGAACATGACTCTATCCAAATTCATCTCTGGAAGGCTGTTTAAGACACAACCTCTTAATTCACAGCTAGAGAAGTTGCTGACAGAAGATGAAGGGATGAGTCTTAAGTTAACTGTTGGGACAACCAAGATAATACAGCAGCACTCCTGGCCCTGCTCCTTTGCATTTTTTCTCTTAGTCTTCTAAAGCAATACTTATTACTCTTCTCCTCTCCCCCAGTGACACAACAAATCTTTGAAAGAGTCTTAGGGAGATCATCTTCCTTCTTAATCTTCCTTTCGTGCTTTTACTATGAAAAAAAAAAACTTGGCTGCATGAAGCCAGTGATGTTGCAGAAAATATCAATTTTCATTGCATAAAGTGCTAAGTGAAGTTGCTTCATTGTATCACTTGTTTTATGAACCTTACTGTTTATGTCTCTTTACATGTCTAAAGCTTTGTATGTATCAGCCTAAATCTTTTCTCATTCTCAAAGCCCCAGTCTCTCTCACATTCTGTCCTCTCATTTTTACTACTTTTGTCCCAACTCAAGCTTCAGTGTAGTCACTTGAATTTACACCAAAGAGAGAGGGAGTCAAGTCTATCAGAAGACTTTCTTTGTGGACGGTTATTTTGTGATCAAAGGCTCCTAGGATTTGTGTTGGAGCAGCAGGAAGTATTCAGTGCTTCAAGTCTGACAGCAGAAGCATCCCCGGTGTAACAAAAGAATCTCCACGAACTGCGCAGCAGTGCTTTTGGCTGACTCACTATGATAACCTGATTTGGAAGTTGGGTAATTTATCAGTATGAGAGACCACATTTGCAGGAGCTACAAAACCTGTAAATTTAAGGCTTCATCATAACACTGCTTTTGTTGACAGTTTTCTTAAGCTGCAACGATAATCAGTATGCCAAGATTAATATTTCAGCAAATCACCTCAGAGCTCATGAAGATTAATGAAAACTACCAACCCTAAATACAAAGATGCAAAAATATATTCCAGAATACTTCTTAAGGAATGCCAATTTTGGAAAAAACAAAGCCTTACATCAAGAGGCAAACAGTGGGCTATAGCTTTAAGCTAATCTGAACATAAGGAGAAACGTACAAGTACAAACTAAGAAACTGCAGCATGCTGGTCTCAGATCTCGTCTAATTTCTCTTTTTAATTCCAGAGCTAAAAAGCCCCTAGAGCTGAACAGATATGCATGAAAGATGATGCACAGAATTGCCAGCAGGATTTTTTCTACATGTTGCCAAACGTATGTTACACAAAATTGTCATTAAGAGCTAGCTTATTACATTCTACAGGGCTACAAATCTCCTTGAATTAAATATTTATGAGTCTTGCTTGGAATACCGAATCCTGCAGCATTTTATAAGAAACAACAGAAACTAGCCTCTTCAACTACATATTCTAATATATAAATTATAAAATGAGGAGTTTTAATCATATTCAAGTTATCATTATCTATGTATATTAAAATAGCAAACCCCATATTTTACATCTTTAGTTCCAGAAGAAAACATGCACGCAACATGAGAGTAAATCTAACTAGTAGAACACAGTATGTGCTTTGCAGTGCCTTTGTTTTGCAAGTAGCAAACTGATGTGTTTGGAAGATGAAAAGCAAAGTGGAAAAAAAATGTACATTGAAAAAAATTAGCATGTATTTTCTCTTTCAGGTCTGCTGTAAGACTAATAGAATTTAAAACTGCATTTTTAGGAGTGTCATTTAAAAAATGAGAAAGGAAAAGCTGTCCTCTAAAGAGAAAAACATGGCATCCCAAAGGAGAAAATGAAAGGGTCCTGCCCACTCTCTGTGAGAAATTAACCCTTGTAGTTCTGACTTAGGGACAAGCAAGTCAGTGGCTCTGGGTAAGAACAGGTTAAGTTGAATACCTATTTCCTAAGCAGTGCAAGTAAATAAAAAAAGAAGTTCAGGTTATATTTTTCAAAAGTTACTCAAAGAACTCCAGTTACTGTAAAGATTAGTTGCTATCCTTCTCGGGGAGCAGCACTCTCCCATTAAAAGCAGTGTTTCTGATACTGGTTGTTAAAATTGCCTTGTAACCAATTTGACAACACAACAAAACGATAGTTTCGGCCACATCAGGTTTTTTTTACCCCTTTTACAGAGCACAATCACACAAATGTTGATCGGACATGCAACACAAGCTCTCCGGTTTGAATACTGGGAGTGAGCAACTGCCCTGAAGAACCTCTTTCAACTCTGGTTGGGAACTTTAATCTGCTACTGGCAGAAGGGTTTCAGACCTTTCCCAATCTCTGTCACTTTTTCTCCTTTCCCTTCTCTCAAATGTCTCCTCTCCTTTACACCCTAAACTAACTGTTGATGTAGCTATGCTCTGAGCAGGCAAGCAGTTGAAGGTGCAGAGAGCTAAGGAAGGGGTAAAGTGACAATTGCCATTTGGAAAACCAAATGTCAACAGGTTTAGCAGCTTCTAACAAGCTAACAGAAAGAGTGGTTAAGCACAGCTTTTCTACAGACAAATGTAGAATGTATTTAAAAGAAAAAATCGCATTTCTCAAGAAAGAGAACTGCTCCTCATGGGGCCAATTCACTGGCATCCATCAAGCAAAGGTTGAAATGCTGGATGTGTAGTCACTAGACAATTCTGGGAGAAGAATGCAGACAAAGTTGAGCCACTTCACAAGATTTTTTTCATATCTGATATCCCTCTAAATGGTTTTTCAACTTAAAGTTTCCCATGCACCCTTTTCGCTCTAGAACATAAAGCTTAGTTTCTCCGTCAGGAATGAGAATGATGGAGGGAAAAAAAACACCATCATTGGTTCAAGCAAGAATCTGTGACAATGTCTGGAAGATATTTACAAATCTTCTCCCATCTCTGAGATAAAATCAGTTTATCACTCCAATGTAAATGCGACTGAAACGCTGAGAGATAATAATGAGCATGCTTGTATGAACTCTGAGACAAAAAGCTAAATTTCTGTGAATTTGTGAAACAACTTTAATAGAATCCTTCAAAATTTTCTTACAGCAGAATGAGAGAGGTACAGAGATGGCAGCAAAGTGACCAAGTCCACCTGTCGTGGATCCAGCAGGTACTCCAAAAAGGATGTAGCTCACGTTGAGCTTCACCCTGCTTGACAACAAGGACAGCAAGTACAATGCTCATTTTAAGAGCTGTCTTGTAAGAACCTTTTCTGCTGTGTACTATGTCCTCAACAGAAGAAGAACATGACTTCTATAAACCAAAAGCATTTAATAAGCTATTTCTTGAAATTAAGTCTTTCTAGAGCCTGGACAAAGAACATGATCCTTACAGTTAGCAGACGGGGAGCCAGTGTTACTGGTTTTTGCAGAAAATCTAGAAATTCTGTTCAAGTGGAAACCAAAGACATCTTGACTAAACCAAAGCTATAACATTGATCGTTATGGAATCTGAGGGAGGATATTAGGTGAAGTCCCCTTCCTCATTTACCAAAATACCAGAATAGGTGGACCAAAATTTTAGTTGCATTAAATTGACAACTGTCAGGCTTCTAGGCTTCTGCGAATATTTTTGCCCCTCAGCCGCATAACTACATTTGTGCTTCCAAAATGTGAAATTGGGAAAACCTCTGAAAGAAATGGGTTTCAATATGGGTATCAGTTCAAGTCCTGGCAATTGTTTGTAACTGTTGTAAACAGGCATATTATAGAATAATCTGCTCCAAAAAGGTGTTCACGAAGGATCACAGTTTTAGACGCCCACGTTCAACCAGGAAAAAAAGAGAGATCATTTTAAAAAGACACCATAGGACACTAAAAACTAATTAGAACAAAAGAGTGGTGTACAATAGGAAAAACAGCCCACTATTCATTGGGAACAGAAGGAAAGCAATTTTGTCTTGGGGTAGCATAAGAATACTGAGTGGTGTTTAACTCACTGCATCCCTCCTCCTCAGCACCCTTTGTACAGGAGAGAACAGGACACTCAGCAGTCTTCAGCAACCAATACTGCTCCCTAACTCCTTCTATTCTGGCACCTGGGGATTGTACCCACCTGTATTTAAGTATCTGCAACCTTGCAGAAGAGAACTGTGACTACATGTGACTGCATTCAGAAATTTTCAATGCAAGAGAAATGCAAAAGCTGCCTGTAGATTGCCATCATATTGCCATAACAGTTAGTAAAGAAACTCCCCTTTATGGACATCTACCAAATATCTCACCTCTGAAAAGCATGTCTTTCATCCTAAGAAAAAATTGCTCTCATAATTTACCCCTAGGCCAACAGCTGATTCTTAAACAGTGAGCTACATGACTTGATTTAAAATTTTACTGCAAACCAAAATGCCATTCCAGTACAAGGCAGGTCTCACAGTGTAAAGCCATTAGCTATAGAGCTAAACACAATCTTTTATAAAACCAGTAAAACTGTTCCTTAGTAGCTGTTGGGTTTCTTAATTAAACAAAACGTATACAAGCAGAGCAGTATATATCCAGTTAAAATCAAGATGGACTATCTAATCTACTAAAAAATCTTTTTAAAAACCCTTGCCTTCTGGATGCTGTAAGTTTTAATAACTTTTTTCCTCCATTTTTTGTGGCCAGTCCAGTCACCATTAATATTCCTAAGAAATTAACTCATGTATGTTTGCAGTTGGACACTGCAGAGTTTCAAAAGTAATGGAATAACACTCACCAGATTTCATACAGGACAAAACCCTACTTCTTTTGAAGGCCTAGCAAAATATGCGAGCAAATGTCATAGAAACAGAAGCTCTCTCCACAGTAACATCGTCCCTGGTATGGTAGCTAACAACTCAAATTTCTAACATGCTCCAAGACACGGTATTAGCTTAACTCCAGTTTTAATTTGGTATGTGTTCCATAATATTCCATCTATCTAGCAGCTGTAAAGATTTATTAGAAACAGTAATAGTTTACAAGCATGCAGTATCAAAGCCAAAGCTGAACATAAGTATAAGGACAAACTGACTAACTGTGATAAAGCAAGTGTGAGTAATACTGTCTTTCGGGGAAAAAAAACCTGATGGCACCATAAAGAATAATTATATTACACCTCATTCCCATTACACTAACTGACTCGATGCAAAAACTGTCAGATGTGCGACGTCTCACACAAAACACCCAGAAGTAACTACAGAATAAAAAGACACAATTCACAATTGCAGCTAAGCAATCCTTATTACCTCCCTTTTTACAGAATTTTAAATTTTTTACCGACCAACCCAGCAACCAAAATTCTCAAAACCAGCTGAAGACTCTTACTAGCATTGTAGCTGCTCTTCACAAAGATGGACCAGCTTAGTGCACGGCAATCAGAGCCATGGGAATGATTTTCAATGAACAGGTTTTTTGACAAATTAAGTCCTGTTTGTAAACTATCTGTATGCAGCTCATGACTCCGACAAAATCTACGATCCAAATTTATTCTGCGATGATGCTTGAGAGCCTATTTTCTGATCTGATCATCAATGCTAAGTTTCATTTATCTGACTGTTGCTGTATACAAAGCACATGCTGCTTTGTGCCCATTCAATCCAGAAACTGAAAAAGGTCAGTGGTGCAAATGTGAAAAAACATACTTCCCATAATATTTTTTGCATAAACATGTACAGCAAGCATAGAAATGCAGAAGCCTTCTAAAATGTGAACAAATATTCACAAAAATAGTCTACCTGGTTATTCTGGTTTATATGCAAATTATGAAAAGCATATTCTTGTTCTTTTCCAGTTCAACTATTTTAATGAAATGTAAAGTTTAAACCAAATCCTCTCATGATGATGAAAGAATCATGTCTGTATTACCTCAGCCCTCTGAAAATGCAAAAAAAACCCTATACCGATATCCTTCATCTCAAAAATTACATATGAAGTCTTCAGTTTTCATAGAATCATAGAACGGTCTGGGTTGAAAAGGACCCTAAATCATCTAGTTCCACCCCCCCTGCCATGGGCAGGGACACCCTCCACTAGCCCAGGTTGCCCAAAGCCTCATCCAGCCTGGCCTTGAACCTCTCCAGGGATGGGGCATCCACAGCTTCTCTGGGCAACCTGGGCCACTGCCTCACCACCCTCACAGTGAAAAATTTCCGCCTAATATCCAACCTAAATCTCCCCTCCCTTAGTTTAAACCCATTCCCCCTCGTCCCGTCACTATCAACCCCTGTAAACAGTCGCTCCCCCTCCTGTTTATAGGCTCCCTTCAAGTACTGGAAGGCCACAATGAGGTCTCCCCGGATCCTTCTCTTCTCCAAGCTGAACAAGCCCAGTTCCCTCAACCTTTCTTCATAGGAGAGGTGCTCCAGTCCTCTGATCATCTCTGTGGCCCTCCTCTGGACCCGTTCCAAGAGCTCCACGTCTTTTGTTTGTACACTGAATCAACAGATGGGAGAGGTGTATTTTCTACAGTTTTAGTACACGGAAACACTGTATTTTAGAGAGTGGTGTTGATTCTCCTCTTAAAAAAAGCAAACACTTTCTCCCAAAACCATGTTAGTATGCTGGAAAGAAAGTCTTGAAAGTTTCAGAAATACAATCTACCTGAACAGTCTGCTACATACGTGTTTATCTAACAGAAAAATCTGTATTACCTACTTGCATATTCTGTAAATAACGCATGAAACAATCACACTTCTGTCTACTGTTTTTTCATATTTGGCTTTGGAGCTAGATGTGTTAGTTTAAAAAAAAAAAAAAAGCCAAACAAATCGGAATTTCCTTTGCTTGACTTGAGCTTAGGCTGAGACTGTTGGCAAAGGAACACACTGCCTAAAAACTAGAAAAACTGACCTCTGCCATTCGTTTCTCCAACTAAACTTTCATGTTTTCCTCACCTTCGCTCACCACAGTATGCATCAGACATCTTGTAGAACACATTTAGATAGAAAATTGGAACTTTACGTTTTATACATCAAGACAAAAAGAACCTTGAAACTCTTGTTTTGTTAACCACGTGGCAAACTTTTTGCACCTACTCTGAGCTCATCCTATGAGCACTGGATCCTGGGATCAACTTATGTTGGCTAAACAGCAGAGTGTTTCCAGAACTACTTAGAGTTATCTTTTAGTCTTCTGTTGTTCATTTTGCTCATTACCAGCAGAACAAGCCATATTTTCCCTTAAAAATGGCAACATCAATTCACAATCTGACAAGTCCCTAAGACACACATTTTAATTGCTCTCATAAATTAATAGTTCTCTCTAGAGAAGCCTGTGTTACATAAAACACGTTTGGTTTCAGTGGTTGGATGCATATACAGATACACAATCTTCCTGGGATTTCCAGTGCTCACTGTTTGGAAAAAAGCAACTTACTGTTTGTCAGTTCAAACTTGTCAAAACTTTCACACAGCATTTAACAAGTGGACTAATTGTTTTTTTAATGAACAATTCAAAGTGCAGAGAACATCTGCATTTTGGAAGTCTAGGATATTTCCAGATAACACTTCTACTCATTTGCCCCTTTCAGAAGAAACCAGCAGGTATGTCGCAGTTGACATCTCTGTGGAAAGCTTCTAGAGTACCACAGAGAAGAAGAGAATTTCATTTCGGAAACACAACTGGCAGTATTAAGAGAAAATAAGCTTTTGCTTTAGGAATATCTGCAGTAATTATGGAAGCAGTTTGCATCCGTTTCTGACTTCTACAGTCATGCAATGAAGTCAGGCACTGCCCTTCTAACTGTACTTGGAAGACTGTAACCTCTATGATACAATCATTATTCAGCATGCATGCCGGTGGAAGACAGCAGTCTATAGCTTTCATATCAGGCTCAAGATTTCCATTTTAATCATACATTAATGGACTTCGTTCATCATTTGGGGAGTGTCAAAAACTAGAAGAGCTGATGAATGGAACACAGCGTACAATTAGAACCGAAATTCAAGTTACAGGCAGTCAAAATGAGAGCGAATTACTACAACTGTGTTCTGTTGTACCTCCTCAATACAGAATACTATTCCACATGCACCTCTGAGCCTTGCAGAGCATACTGTCTTCTGCACAGTACAGTGCATATGATTACTTTAAATTTGTTACCAGATACATGGTTATCTTCAAAGATTTGTCTGATAATACCTGCTAGCAACTAAAGACATATTTCGATAACCAAAAAAATTCAGTTAACCAATTGTGATACTGATCTTCCATTATCAAATTTTCTATTTATAAGAACAGTGACCCCAGTAAACATTTCAAACTATGAAAAACAGCTTAAGGTAAAATAAACCATTCTACTTTTTAAAGAAAGTAAGTGTTTGCACATTAACTGTTTTGGCCATCCAAATACCACAATGCAAGTGTGAATAGCCCTCTGAGAGCAACCCTGTTTTCACAAATTTTAGGTATATATGTAATCTTCCTGAAATGCTGGGTTACGTTACTGCTTACACTAAAACAGCAGGATGAAGATCTAGCTAAATATTCTTCCTTGTGACATTTTTGCTTTACCGCTATGCTCTTGACTAAGAAAAAATAAGAACATTTCATGAAGGATCTTAATGAAAACTTAAGAAGTCTGTCGGCTGTCTTGTTCTGACATGCACGAGAGAAAGAACTGGGAGAAAACAATTGCAACAACATAGTTCTAGACATTTTCCTAAATCTTTTCAGTTTGACAGAGTATAGATGAATCATACATTGGGCATTCTGTTTCTTGGTAACTATTCTGGGATCCAAAGAAAAGTGCATTGATAAAATACTTTCCACGATATCTTCCAGTTTCCAAGTCATTCCCGGCCTACCAACATCTCAGTCCTGGAAAGACTTCAGTAAAATTCAGGATGAGAAGGAACACTGCTGTGGAGACAACTGACAACTTCATGAACAGTGGCTTATGTTAAAGATCAAGAGCTCAATCAACTACACGGATGATTCACTAAAGAGTTCTCACTGATTTGAAGGAGAACCTCTCCTACACTTCCCTATCCAGCCATCAACGACTTGTTTCTCAAAGCTAATCCACCACACATGCAAACTAACCTAAATGTGGAATACAGACTTAATCTCTTAAAAACAGGTATGTTTGGCAGAAGCTGAGCAATTGCTTTGGTATTCTCACCTGAATATCACATTTACAGTATATATTCCTACCATTTTTTTATTTCTTTTAGCTGGAAAGTATGTGCAGCCTGACATAGCCGGAAACACAATAGTAAGTGCACTCAACAAGTTCCTTGGCACCTAGGTTTGAAACAAAGAAGCTATCACATTCAAAAGCCTTTATGAATGGTAATTTTACATATCCTAATACAAAATACCTCTCTATTTTCCCAACATTTTGAACAGTAGCATTGTGATAAAGCATTTTTTTCTTCTCCTAAACAACACATACACAGACACCATCATACTAATGTCAACTGACAATCCTGAGGATGACTAGTACATAGAACGTAAAAGGGAACAAAGATCTTTGCCGCCTAATGCCAGTGGCAGGCAGGGTGATTAAACTGCAAAACAGAAGTTCAACAACTCTATTTAGATGGCTCCCAGAAATGCAGTCCATTGTCTGAGAAAGCAGAGAACATCAGACGGTATAGGTCATAGGCAAACAAATGAGACAACATACCAATTGGAACTAACACCTTCCTTAGGTAATCAGACTCAAGGCACTACCATCTATGCAGGTAGACATGATAAAAACAAGTCAAGTTAAACAATTTTGGCAAACTGCATATATATTTGCATCTCTAAATGTACTAGAGGACCAGCAGCAGAAAGTTAAATAAGGAAAATTCTTGCTACACCATTACCTTAATATAGTAAGAGCTAAAAATGACTCATAACTTTCCCCCACCCTTTTGGGGCATTTTTTATCAAGTATGGACACTAGGAGTTTGCACCTGTAAGAAATGTCCAAATTTCCTGAGGTGTGAATTATCTCAGGTTCTTGGAAAGTAAGTGGAAATCATAAAAATCTACTATGTTCAAAAATCATGGCACTTCTATCTAGGAGTCTGTCAACTTAATTAAATAAGCTCTAATTAATTTAATTAGACCTTACTTATTGGTGTTTAAGTTAGCATTTTTGTTGTTATTGTTTCTTAATTTTCTAGTTTTCTAATTTTCCAAAAAAAGGTAGAAAACAAATCACCTCAAGACAGCAAAGAAAATCTTGAACTGCTATAAAAATTCTACTTGCATAGTCACAGAAAAACTCTCAAAGAAATACTGTGCATTGCTAATAAATTTGAGTATGTTCATAAAGCATATGATAGAATGGTATATTTGAGATATGACTAGCTATTTAAGAGATGAACTGCGAGGAATATTGCCATGGAAATCGAATATAACAACTATTCATAGGCAGAAAAGAGTTTTAAAGCTCCGTGGCATTTCAGGAGATTGACAGCAAGTTCTCTGTTGAAGGAAAGCCTACAACAGCACAAAAACTGTGTGCTGACATGACAACAGCATCCCCTGACTAGTAACAGATTCAGTCAGGAACATTCCTCTTGCAGATGAAATCACACTTAGCAATGAGATATTCTAAAGATACATGAAAGATTTTAGTAGAGTGGGTCAACACAAAGATTGAAGAAAATTATTCTCTCCAGATTCTCTTCCCTTCTGCTGCAAACTCTAGGAAAAAAAAAAAAAAATCAGGCAATCTTAGCACCTACGTTAAGGAATCGAGGTGCTGATCTCTTCTCACTGGTATGCAGTGATTGGACACATGGGAATGGATCAAAGCTGTGTCAGAGGAAGTTTAGACTTGACATTAGGAATCATTTCTTTACCAAGAGGATGCTCGGACACTGGAAGAGGTTTCCTAGAGAGATGGTCGATGTCCCGAGCCTGTCACTGTTCAAGAGGCATTTGGCCAGTGCCCTTAATAATATGCTTTAACTTCTGGTCAGCTCTGAAGTGGTCAGGCAGTCGGACTAGATGATTCCTCTAGCTTCCCTCCAAGTAAAAATATTCTATTCTGTTGCCTCCGTATCTTATATGATTCACTACAAAGTTAGAAAGCTAAATCCAGAAGCTTGTATACTTGTTAGAAGCAAAAATTTATGTTATCATACAATTCTTTCCAAGCCTCTATATATCAGCTTTGGTATTGAGACTATATCTGAGCCTATCTGAAGGCATAACTTGCTACTGCAATAGAAATATTTAACAATAAATGATGTCCCATCACTGATAAACACCGTGTCTCCATTTCAGCAATATGCCAGCAACTGACTTGGTCTACGCTTAAAAAATTCACAGAGGATTCAATAAAGCACGTACTGTGGAAGTAAAGGCTTACCAATTATATAGGGTTATTTAGAAGAAACTGGCACTGCTTAAAGAAGCAAAACATGGCCTTTTGGAGATATTTTATTTGGTGGTATTTTTTGGAGGTATTTCATTCAGTGTTAACTTCAGTGATTTTGGATGAACTTTTACAATGCCAGCCAATAACACAGCCTATTATACAATGGGAAAAGCACAAATAATTAACAGGCAACCAAGCATTTCAGATCACCGCTACGTCTGCCAAGGGAGGGAAAGGAAGATATATTAAAAACTCATGCAATATTAGTCAGTAATAAAAACCTGTTCTTTATTCTCCTTTCATTTTAAAGGCCAAGCTTTTTGTTAGTATTCAGTATGGAGAGTTACGTGTTAAATAATTCAGCCATTCTTTAAAATAGCATTTATCTTAGAAGAACAGAGCTCAGCAGCTGCCCTTCTTCCTTCCCCAAAAAAATCCCAAACCTACACAACTGGACTTTATTCTTCATCCAAAATAAGAGCACGGAAAAGTACCAAACTAGAAATTAGCCTGAGCCAACACAAAAACATCACAGAGCTCAGGAAGGAAAAAGATGGAACAGAAGAGAATAAATTCTGATACCAGCTTTCCATAGATGCTCAAAAACTGCCCTTAGGCCTTCCTAACTGATGGCCAGCGAGCCTTCTTTTAGGTGGCTGAAGTAAGAAAATAATTCCTACATCCTTTCCCCAAGCAAGGGAAAATAAACAGTTCTAGCCAGCAAGAAAGTCAGTTATTAAGAAATGGCTAGCATAAAAATTAGACAGTCTGAGAGATCTCGCAAAGGTATGATTTAAAAGGCAGATAACAAAAGTAATTTCACTGATGAGTGGGCATAGGTTAGAGAGCCAATTCCGCCATCAGAAGATAAGAGATTTTTGAGATTTCCATTAAAAACATACAGGTTGGCAAACTGAAAGTGTTATAAAACAAGTCTAAGAAGTTGTTCACTGTTTTGAAGCAACCTTCTAGAAAAAAGGATTGAAAGCTTCCAACCATCACACAAGTGTTCAGAATCTGTGAACAAGGTTTTTGACTTTTACCTGCAAACTAATTCACTCATTGTCTGGGGCATGATCACAGGGCAACATACCTGTCCATGAAGTTTCCTGCTGGCCTGTTTCCTTCCTCCTAATTAGCACTTAGCTTCGGTCCCTGCTCTGCCAACCTGTTACATGTAGAGGGATCGGAAAGCTGATCAGATGGAATGGAGCTGACTTAGCCATATGGGAGTTATATTGGTAGCATCTTAAATGAACAGAAAACGATGCAGGGAAAAGAAGCATTAGGGAGAAGCAACACAAAAGGGAAATCAAAAGGAATGTGAGAAACGGTCTACTGGATAAAGAGAATGCATGAAAAGGAAAAGATTACAAAGGGAAGAAGAAAAACAATAGTAAGAAAACATTGTCCTATATTTGCCTCTAACCGTGGAGCTGTTCAAGAACGGCAAGTTAATGCAGGGGATGCACGGGGGGGGCACTAGGAAGCATACATCACATCAGATCATCTACAAAGCATTCTTCAATTATAAATGAGGCAAAAACCTCCATCACTTCCACTAAACATGCTCTTCTCACAATCTGTGAAAGTTTTCAGTCTCTGGAAAGGGAGGAAGGGGGAAGAAGAAGGGAGGCCTCAGTCACTGCCTTTCAATTGTCACTGTGAAATTAAAGCCCTTGTATACCCTGGGCAATAATCAATATAAGTAACTCAAGTAACTGGTGAATTAGTTAGGAATAACGCTCAGTTTGCATGACATTGCAAAATAAACTAACCTGCATATGCAGAAAACAATCTTACTCATTGTTTCTACCATTACCAATCACAGCTCAAAACTATTTCTGTTTCAGTACAAGAACCTTGCTACTCAGAATATGAGTTTAGATAGGAAGACTAACAGAAGAAAATAAACCCTATTCTATCTAACTGAAACCCTGGATTTGGTAGTAAAACTTTTTCACAAATCCCTTTTCATTAAAGAATGCAAATTTCTCAAAACTGAACTAACTCACAGGCACTTGATGCCAAACCTCTTCAAACCCAAGAGAAAAGTGAGAAAACGCAGAGCCCTTAGAGGCTAAACACGTATTTCCTATTCACAAATCATTTTGGGTATTTTCATTTTTATTATAAGTCAGAATTAAACCAAATTTCAAAACAACAAAATATTCTTTCTCCATCCAGGTCGACTCCCAGTACCAGTGTTGCTTACAGCTAGTGGGGAATGTACCCCTAAACTCAGGTCTACATGCTTGTGTCTAAGGCCAGAGATCAAGAGGAACATCTCTGAGTAAATGGGGGAAAAAAGATAAAAGACTTTCAAACAGACTGAACTAATAAGATCAACATTCTTCATATTACATAATTAGTTAACTTCTGCATTCTGCTTTAACTACTAAAAGTACGGAAAGTGTGGGTACTTTTCCCCAAAGATTTTCCTGTCTGTAAATGGTCACATTCTATTCATCCTCCTCTGCTGCCACTTTATCCTTCATTGTGATTTAGATCCAATTCTTGTCTATTTCTGTTTTCTTCCTCTCACAATGTACGCGAGACGTCAAGAGCTCCCAAAAGATGTTCTTAAATTTCCCTGATCTTCTAAAACTCAGCATCATTTCCATCTGTCTTTTTTTCTGCAAGATTAAAGAGGTCAATAAATATGGTTGTTAAGAATTGTTTTCTTCTGGATAACCATGGTCTTTTCACTTGAGAAAAACGGGTTTTACAAAGGTCTTTAAGTCTCATTACGACCAAAATTCAGGCCTCTACCCCAACCAACAACAGGTACCTTTCTCTGTGAAAAGATGTAATACATCACACATATAACTGCAACTATAATACAAAAAGAAAAATTATTTCTGTTAGGATTCTCAAGGGATCATTTATGCATTGTTATACTCTGTTGCCCTTGTATTGTTGCCTATTAATTTATACCCTCTGTACCACACAAGATAAAAAAGCAGTATCAGCTACCTACATCAGCTTCATTCTTTTCCGCTAATCAGCTTGAATACTTACTTCTCAATTAATAGGTCTACAATAATTTATTCTGCTCTAAATATATTACTTATATTTTCTCAACTACGAAAGCCATTGAGAAAACTGCACATAGCTTAAACTAGGAAAATCAGTTTAATAACAGATGCACCAAACTTACATTCCATAAATCCTGAAATTTGAACATTAAATTAGACTAAACAAGTATAACCCATATTTTAAAGATGAAAAACCTTGATAAGCATTTAGGTAAGAAAATGAGGTTTTTGTTGTGTTATAAATTTCTCTGGATGCTAAATCAGAAAACATGACTTCCAGAAACACAAAACGTCAGATATTCATTTCCTGTAACATCAGTAAAGAGACACACTCTTCACTAGTTTCATTTCAAGTAGAAAAGGTAAATTCAAATTTAGTAGCAACTTTACATAGCTTAACCTCTAATATTCAGGAAAGTAGTTCTAAGAAGTCTTTACAATTGCTTTAGATTTAAACAATATTCTAAGCCATTATCAGGACTTCTTATGAAAGTACGGATGTTCTTTACCCTAGTAGTTTTGCTTTGAATTTGAAACAGCTATATATTTTTTTAAAAGTATGTGGTCCGATTGCCCAGTTATTTTGTGGTTAGCTGATGTAGAACTTGTAACAGAGAACAGAAGTTAATCTTATTTCCAGATGGGAGTGTCATCACCCTTGATAAGATCTACAATATAGGAAGTAGGTCAGAAAAAACCTGTTTTATCTCAAAAACTAAATACAAATGTTTTATGTGAGTGACTGTAAGGGTAGAAATCTGTCAAATTTGAAATAATCAAAAAACAATTCCTTGTTTTACAAGCTAAGAGCAAAAAGTCCATACAGATGATGTTACAGTCACTATCTATGTCAATATTTTTTTCTGGTTGTGTGCCATTCTTCTAAGGACTTCTCCCCACTCCGGTCATACACCTTCATACTGGTGGACATGGCTCGAGAATATACTGTGCTTCATGCACTAAATCAACACAAGTCACAAATTTTACTAGAATTTTAATGTGTGAACATCCTTGAGAAAGAAAAACAATCCCAGAGCTCCAATCCATAGCCGAAAGATTTACAGAACTCATGCAGTCAGAAAAAAAGCCTTCCTTATTTAGCCGGGTGTCGTAGTACAGACGTGAAAAAAACATGAGCTGATTCCTGAAAACTACCACCACGAATTAATCCGAAGTCACACGTGCTACAAATTACATCACAACTCATTGAAGTTAAGCAGTCTGAGGAACTGGAAAAATCACAACCAATACTGTAAAGTAATCCTGCCCGAAACAAAGATTAGGTAGTAGATGGGAGGATGAGTGGGGAGGGAGGGTGAGAATTTAATTTCAGAACAAAGGGAGAAAAATCTGGTTCTGTCACTTACTCCTGTAGGCTGAAATATCAGTCCATCCACTTCGTGGCTAACTTCTCTAGCAAAGCTTCCTTCCAGGAGCTGTAGAACAAAAGGAGAAGAAATATTTTTTCCATTGAGAAACATTTCACTTAGAAGACTGCACATCAAAGCAGATTATATGTTACTACTGCAATCATTTGCCAGTAAACTGCTTATTTGTGGTTCAACATTAGAGCTCGGGAAATGTCAACATAGAAAGCTTTAACAAATTAGCAGTTTTTACAAGGAACACTCAAGGCTCAAACAAGTTTCAGGGAGGCAAACTCTTACAGGATTACTCAAGGAAAAAGCCTTTGTCAAAACAGAAATATTGAGAAACCAAGATGATCCTATGCACTAAAAAATGAAGAAAAATCAGTAAACAGTTCTGATGTAGGACACCGCAGTCATTTGTGGACAAATTAAAAAACATATTTACCACTTTAACACTCAAGCAGAACTTACTTTAGATTGAAAACATGTACTAAGAAAATATTTCAGGGCATCATTCAAAATTCACATTTGGGACCTAACTAGTGCACAACCCAGTAACGCAGATACATTATTGGAAAACAACTGAATTAATTTGGATCTTGAATATTCTGGTTTATATTTTCAAAGATTGTGAATTCCATATGGAAGTGAACACCTCCATCAAGACAGTATTTACCAGAGAAAAACCATCCAACTTAAAGTAATGAAGCCAGCTAGTTGCCAGTTACAAGAATTGATGACACACTTCCATGTTAAACTATGACTTTGCAAAGGATAAGCAAATAACCAGTGAGAACTACAATTGTCAAGCAATAGCAAAAATTAGGAGAATTACCAAAATGACTCTTTATTAATTCCAATTTATGTTTTACTGTAGAGATGAATATTCTATCCTGAAGTTCTAGGTGCTTCTAGTAACATTTGAAAAATTTTGATGTATAAGTAACCACATGGTCATAAAACAGAGCAAACACAGAACTCAGTAAATCACAGTCAGTTTTATAAACATTTTGGCCTAGACTGTTAATTTTGTGTCATTTCCTCTGCATAGCCCAACTTAACTCAATGACCCATTGAACTAAATTATTCAAATCAAGTATCAAGTTCTGCCCTCAGTAAATGGCAAAAGTACGAAAGGAGTTGAGAATTAACATTTGTATCTTCCTACAGACCGTAAAACTCAAAGCAATGAACTTAAAATGGATCAAAAGCCTGATGGCCAAATACTTGAAACAATAATAATACAACATGATATTTCATTTAAACCTGTAGCTGTTCGCACAGAATGATTGATCATTCTGCTATAATAAAATCTAGCTTTTTTCCTTATCCACATAGCATTAGCATATTTGTGCTTATAACTTAATCTACAAATACAGCTTTCACTATTCAACTTCTAGCTACAATTTAACTGAAAAACACACTTTATGAGGGTACTCTCCAGTGGTAAAATACTTTAAGAATATCATCCAGCAAAACACTATTTTTCAGTACAGAAACCTCACACTTGGAATGTGAAGTTGCAGCTTGAATTTACCTAGTATTATTTTGAAACTTACAATTGAGGCTCATGATCCCTCTACCAGATGTCTATACAAAGTAAGAAAAAAAAAAAAATCCGTAACTCTTTCAAAATTTCATTGTCAATCACTGCTTCAGCAGAGGAATGAGTACATTGGAAAATATTTAAACAAATGTTCAAAAGCTTTTTTTAAAAAAATTAATAAGATTCTACACAAGCTAAGCCTTCTGCTGGTCCCCTGCAAGGTTACTGCATCGTTCCAAAACTGACAGGACAGTGAGAAATCCATAATAAGAATACATTTGATATTTACAAAAGCACATGGAAAAGATTCCTTAAATTCAAGTAACAGAACTTCTTCTGAATCCAAAAACCTATACCTTTAAAAATAAAAGACAACCTTCAAATTACTGAGACTATTTATACATTTCTAGCTATCTTATTAAAAGGCACTAACCAAACTGGCAAACAGAAACCCATCACCGCAGTTTCTGCTTCTCTGAAGTTCTTAAAGGAATTTGAGGACATGGCTATTTTGGTGTTGGAGCTTACATAAATTGCATTATTTTCCTAAAATACAACTTAAGAATATAGAAACACTCTTTTAATTTGGAGTACGTAACTCACCCAGGTAAAGTATAAAATTATTATCATGCACTGTTTTACCTGTAGCTCTCTCCTCTCCAGTCTACGTGTAGTTGAACTCCATTACAGCACTATTACAACTTCATAAATGGGGGAAAAATGAAAATTCAAAATTTCCCATTAAAAAAAAAAAAATCTGGTATTGCTTTTTATTCACTACTCCACCATGCAAGGGAATCCCTCTTAGCAACCTGACATCCAGTTTCAGACTTGAATTCATTCTCATTTTCAAGGTCCACAGTGTTCTTACGAAGACATCTCCTACCAAAAATGTCAATTAGATATCAAAGACAAAAGGATTTTAGAACCAGAACAAGACTCAACAGATAACCAAATCTCTCTGTACTCCCCTCTTTGTACTTGGTATTCTGCTTTCATTCTCAGTTATTCTGCTTTCATTCTCATTAGATCCATTACAAGTATTTTAATTATAACATTCTAGAAAAGAATTTTTACTAGAAAGGATTAGCAATTTGGGGGAGGGAGAGTGAAATGGGAAGGAGAGATTGTAAATTTTCTCTGAGCTTCTTCCCAGTCAAACTTTCTTGAGAACTAAACTATTTAGAGGCTGTCTGTGAAGAGCAGAATATATACCCATCTAATATTGCAGAAAGTTTGGAATGACAGGAGAATAAGCAGAAAGGAAATGCTGACATATAAGCAAATATTTTTGACACTAGAAATATAGCTGATATAAGGTTTTTAGGTTTATGAACTTTAATGCAGATGTCATGGTTCACCTTTTAAAAAATGGTGTTCAATTTTCCACACATATTAAAATTTCTAATTAACTTGAACAGTACAGTCTTTTTCAATCGGCACCATGACGAACGGCACACCTGCTTGACTGGGACGACTGCCAGGGATCAGATAAAATGTAATGCATGTCAGTGACATTTTATAAAAGATGGGTAAATGATGCTAGCACGCTATTCCTCATAGCCTCATGGCATCTACTTCCACCTGTGAACCCCTTTGTTCACTTCTTGCAGCTTCCTGTGAACACTGCAATAAAACCATATATTCATACTACAGTTTTTTATTTAAAAATTTTCCTTTCTTACTTTATAACCAAATCAAATTAAAGATTATTGCTACATCTAATAATATTCCCTTAACGAGAAGAATGGTATAATTGCATGGGAAGAGTGGAGCTGTATGGCGAGGAAAAGGATTTCTCCTTGCTTTTTAACCACTGGGCTGAGGAGCAGCAGCATGTCACCAAAAGAAGCACTAATAACCTGCTGAAGACGATTTTGCTAAAACACTGAACCAGTCCGGAAAATTCCTGGAGTGGATAATTGATAAATCACACCGTGGAGATCTATCTATACTTACGAACAAAAAAAATCACTTCGCTTCTCCAGCAGGAAGAGGAGAAAATTTTGGTGCACACAAATTGCATATAACGCTAGTAGAATTTTATTAATGTTTCTGTAAGCAAGCAACATGATTCTGATGAACTTTCAGATGTCACTTTATTCATAAAATAAGTCCAGTAGGTTCTGTTTTGCCTTTCCCTTCCCCTTACAAAGAAAAAAAAAACTCTTACAGAAACACAACGTGCCTGTGAAAGTTATGCTGATTCTAAAACATAGTAATGTCTCTGCACAGTTCTATTGTTTTTCTATAAAATAATTTGGCTAAGGTCCTTGCACACCACTATTATCATTCTGCTGTGTCACAAGAGGCAAGGATTCCTAACCATTTTGACCATATTTCTGACTCAAAACTGATACCACTTGTTAGCCTAGTTGACATGCTTGGAGATAGAGAAAAAAAAAAAAATCCCTTTGCATTTTATAATACAAGAATAATATTTTTCCATTTTTCTTGCTTTTTCAATTTCAGAACTGCTATATGCTTCATTCGGTTTCATGTCAAGCTACAGCAACTCTGCCTGCACCAGTCCCTAAGCAATTTTTCAGAGCCACCTTCAAATTACTGATCATCTACCTCGTCACTCCACAGCGAAAGCTGTGACAGGGAATAGACTTTAACCAACAGTGTTAGTTACAAATAAACTACCAATCGAATTGTCAGCTAACTAGAACATAAAACACCTTCAACATGAGTATACCGCCATTCCTAACCTCACAGAGACAGCATCTTCACTGGCTTAGATTTCAGCCCAACTCACAGGACAGTCCCCTCCTCTGATGACAGCCCTGGCCATCAGACTACAAAGTAATTCACACATCCCGACAACTGTCAGGTTTTACAGACATGGGCTCATAAATCTCTGTACAGATACTTCAGATTCTTTAAACTTACTATACAGTCTTCAGAAAAAGATTCAGAAGTAACCAACCTGTTTTAAAAGGAAACAATTATTCTGGTTCTTTCCTTGCATTTCTTTAGAAGAGATGCACTATTCTGCTTTTAAAATAAGATATCACTCCTGGTTTATTTTTACAGGAATTTGTTTTCATCTTTCTGTATTTTTTTCTATTTTTACATGACAACCTCCTCAATAGCTCTGTCTCATCTCAGGATACATTCTTCCATGAGATCTTAATTATCCAAGTTCAATACAAATATTATTTACTTTATCACTGTTTGCTGATGTATTTAAGATATCCCAGAAAAAGCTTTAAATTCAAAGTGTTAGGTAAAAACGTTTTC
The DNA here is from genome assembly GCF_000699245.1 of Pterocles gutturalis. Classification (NCBI taxonomy): domain Eukaryota; kingdom Metazoa; phylum Chordata; class Aves; order Pterocliformes; family Pteroclidae; genus Pterocles; species Pterocles gutturalis. The sequence goes on along the minus strand of NW_010130548.1, from coordinate 65,390 downwards.
AAATATACCATGGTTTAATAACCTTCAGTAAAATATATCTCAATTTAATGTCTGCTACTAAGAGAAGTATTTTCATCGTATTTTTGCTAACTCACAAGACACAAAAAAAAAAATCATCGGAAGTCTCTGAAGAGAGACTTGTGTAGATCTGTGTAACAAAACCAGTATTTCTATTGGGTAGCCCTCCCTGGATTTAAGTTTAGAACAAATAAATAAAACACAAAAACCCTAAAACCCTGATTAACAAAACCACTTTGCTTAAAAATCAGAACTGAAATCTGGATCTCCCTTGTTATGGGTACAAGAAAAATATATTGAGGATAACCTACTACACATATCTTCAGACAATCCTGGTTTTGAATGACATCAGAAATCCTATAGAATAATTTCTATGTTAATTTTAGTTAAGTTAAAATAATGCAAAAATAGTCTGGCTCAGATTGATCCCAGCTATTGCGTTTCCCAAAATAAATAAATTAATCAGTAACAGACAGTGATGGAGCCATCACCCACACTACTGACATTATAAACTCCAGCTTTCAAATATTACATTTTGAAAAGGAAGCCTCCTAGAAAAGAATTAAACATGCTGTCTGTGGCATATAAGTTTCCTTCCAGACGATACACCGGCTACAGTGCAATGCTTGAAAATATTATCAAATGCAGCTTAATGTCAGGCGAGGGAAGCTGGTGCCTCTAAGCTACAGCTATGGTGTCTGCTCTTTTGTTCTCCTCAAAATCTTCCCTGTTCCCCCCATCCTGCAGCATCATTTCTTTTTTGGTTTGTTTTGTTTCCAAAAGCATTGAAAGTATCAAGAATCAAACAGCTGTTTTCAGTCTCAAAGCACAAAAGCATCAAACAGCATGTCAGTAAGTATATAGTGGGGGTGGGAAGTTTCATAAATTATTTAAAAATAAAACTCAAAATCTCAAATTTTCCACAAATATAAGTCGGCTAATTCACATTTTAATAGAGATAGAGCCCAAAATAAAGTGTTAAGAGAAGTTCTGATTTTGGTTTGTTGACTGAAATTACTATAAAGATACGGTACAAATTTCAAACCAGTCATTAGGGACTCTGGGGAATACAAGGCTTTGGGAATTAAAGGGAGCACAGAGCTTCTGAAAAACAGAAAAAAGAAAAAAGAAACAGCTCAAACTGAAGCCACTCAGACTTTTATCTTTTTCATGCTTGAGATACTGTTCACCTCAACTAGCATTAGCACTTGAAGTAAAACAGCTGACCTCACCAAATCTGGTGTAAATTAACAGTTTGGGGGGAGATGGGAGAGGATCGGAGACATCTGTCTGGCAGTTCCACTGCCTCCTTCCCTCCCTGCCTGAAACCAGACATAGTCTGAATCACCACTTCAGACTAACTTTCAGACAGCTATGAGGGTGAGATTAAACCCTCTCCTCTCATCCACATCTAAGTTCCTCTCCAAATGATACACTCAAGTGCCAAGCCATTTTTCGGAAAATTGTGCAGCCTCAAGTTCCAGAGCACTGTACTGGAGAGCCACAACTTCTTCAAGCAACTTCGTTAAGTTGCTCCAATGAACTATTGCACACACAATTAAAAAGTAGTGGCCAATTCTCAGGAACTTTTTTTCTTCATTGAACTTTTCTTCCTTGTTCCTCTATTTAAGACACTGATCAAGTTCACCTTTGAGAGGTTTTCTGGGTAAATAAACCATCTTTCCATTTCAAACATTTCACAAGGAAGCAGATATAACTTTCTGATATTTCAATAATGTCTCAACTCACAGCTCTCATCTTTTTCATTGGCTGAAACCATCCCAGCTAGACTTGACAGAACATTCGAGGATAGCCACAGCAACAAGAAAAAATGCACTCCCTGATCTCCTCTGCAAGAGTCTCCTTTCAAGGGGATCTCCGGACACATGAGCCAAAGAATTTCACCAGCCAATGGCTCATTACAACCGGCTGCTTGGCGCAAAGTGGCTCCTTCCAAGCAACCATGAAGATCCCAAAAGCACGGCCCACAATGTCACGAGTGTGACTTAGCACATGGCCATACAAATAAATGTTTCCGTTTGCACCTTGTGATTCCAAAAGCTGTGACCAGCATTTCAATATCAACATTCACTTCCCTCAAACATGAGTAATCTGTCTCTCACTTATATTAATTCATGTTTTCCTCCAAATCACCTATTTTAACCAATTTAATAGGACCCAGTTTCCTTTGCACTATTCTCATTTCCTAATAAAAACACTATATGCTACCTAATGGCAAATAAATGGCAAATAAATAAACCGGTATTTAATTTATTAATTTACAGCAGGGTAAAGTCCAATTCTATCAATTGCATCCTCAATTATTCATTGTATTTGGCTATATTTATCTTAAAGATTTTCAATTTGTGCTTGCTGGGAAACCAGGAGGCAAGAAAGGAAATGCAGCATGTTAACTGAGAGTACAGTCAGACAACCACATCTTATACTAAAGATTAAGCTAGCACACTAAAAAAATAATGATGTTACAAAATATTTCCTGGCCCATGCTAATGGTCTTAAATATGCACAAAGGAAGAGTAGAATCAAAAACTGTAGAAAATAAATTTAAAACTTAACTCCTTGAAGAAGTAATTATTTAAAGAAGTTTTATATGCTTATTAAGAACCAACACATATTGAAGAATAACTGGTACATTTTCAGTAAACCAGCAACATTCTCTACTTTGCCCTAACCACATAAGGAATACAAAGTACAAACTTCTCATTTGCTCATTACTCAAAAAGAAAGTTCATGCTCTTGGGATGTAAAATCAGTATATAATTCAAATTGCATGAAAATCCTTTAAAAAAGATTATGCTTAAAGCTCAAGGTTCTAGCTTTCATGTGGCCATACACTCAAGATTCTAATTCAAGATATAAACAGAGAAAATTTATAAATGTTATTTTGTCTGTATGAATATGTATGTGTTGAAAGCACTTGGTATTAACCAGTAACTCAATACTAAACAAGAAGAGTAAAAGTAAACCTCTAAGGTTCACCTGTTTAACAAAATCACCACTATTTTGAACTGTGTAATTTGCGGCAGCAGCTGAATCACATTGTGATGAAAATTATACCAAACGACTGCATTAAGACACACGGGAATTTTCTCAGTTGATAAAATTAAAATATACATACTTTTTATAAAACACTATTTTATGGAGAGCCTTTCAGTTTGTTAATTTACTAGAAGCTCTGAAACCAATCATACTGAAAGACTAAAAATAACCTCTTTGCCAAGTTAATCATACAGAACATTTTGGCTCAGAAGACATTAAAAACACCCAATTACTGCAATGGATTTGCTCCCTGTAAGAATGAAAGCAGATAATAGCAGCAATGTGAGACTGATGTTCACTAATATGATCAAGAGACTAATTATTATCCATGAATCATTTGTAGCATTCAAAACTTGATTAATGTCAGGTCAAGTTTAACATGTGATAGGTTTTATTAGTAATGCTCGGCTATCCCACAGCTTGTCAGTTGAAGCGAGTGCCATCTGTTAGGCGTAGGAATAGCCAACAGCCACAACAAAAGCATTGTGGATACAACTGGTCACTGAAGTACATTTTAAGAATTCCATAAGGGAGCTACCCTAATAATTTTAAGTACCAAATGACCTGCTAAAGATAGGAAACTTGTAGCCCAAAAAGCGAGTTTGCAAGGCAGGCTTTTTTCATGTTAAAGCTTGACCAAAGGAGTGTTTGGTACAACTGGATTTAGCTTCACAGATTGACCAGGCTCTAGTAACAAAAATTCTCTTGCAAGAGGAATATGCACGGCTTCTTCTCTACACTCCATCATTTTTAGCAAGCATTCCTGTACAGGATACACTGCTTTACCCATCACTCATGGTATCCCAGTACATACGGCCCTAATGGCTCATGTAGCAAAACACCGTTAGAAGACAATGACCCTGCAACTCATATTCCACAAAAAAAATGTTTACTGATAGTCTCCCACTTGTTCTAATTACAAATAATGAAAAGAAGAATTTTTTTCACAGTAGGCTCACTTTCTGGTATTTCACAGCACTTTGTGGGTGGCCAGCTTGACCTGGAGTCACTTCTCCCATGGGTAGCCCGTTCGCAGCTCTTGCAGCAGGACAGGAACTCACCCGGGCACGTCCGCTGAACCTCCACCAGCTCTGCACTAATAATAGTGGGAGCAGAAAGGCTGAAATAACATGAAGAGGCAAAAGACAGGTGCATGCACAGAGAGGAAGGAAGGTGATCTAATTCCGCCTGGGTTTGCTCCTGCACCTACATCATCTCCTCTGGTCTGAAACTAGTCAGAAACTCAGCAGGAGCTTAGAAAGAAACTTGTATTTACCTAGAGCTATCCCAGCACAACAGCCGTCTCAGATGTATTGTAAATTATGTTCCCGTTTGATGGCTCACTTGCATTCTAAGTGGATGAAGCTGAAAGACTGCAGATTCAGACTGACACAAGCCTAACTTGCAGTCTGTACTTCAGCTCCAAGTGTTCTGTTTTCTGGCTAAGAGCACGAGGTGCAGGGCTCCCAGACTCCTTGATGTCCTCATGTGTAAGCCAAGTATTCTGAAGACTTGATGCTACTAGGCCACAGACCATAAAGAGCATAATAATTTAAAGAACCATAACTACTGTACAGTTTCTTCGTCAACCATTTGCCCGTATAATTTCATGGCCAATGACCAACAAGGACTCGAACTACTAACGCCTGGGCATGAGCATTCTAACTAATGACACCACTCTTCATTGACTGTCTTTTAGAAGACAATTCTGCAGAAAAGTCTTTACCAGAGTCTATGTATTCTTTCCAGAACAGGAAGGCAAGAGACATTCTTATTTATACTTATGCAATGGGGAAACAAGCAACACCTCCAAGCAAGAAAACCAAAGAGACTCATCCCTTCTGCCTGCAACCTGCTTCGTGTTGTGATTGAGGCACCTCTGAAAAAACCAACTTATTCCACACACTGGACTCTCAGAGCTTTCCCAGCTCCTATTGAAACTGCTGGCTGTTCACAAGGGAGTGTTCCAGTCTGCTTTTTTCACAGAGAAGTTAAAGGAAGAGAAATCATATATATCATGTTCTGAAACCTGCTTCTTAAATCTTTTCTACTACCCCTCTAAAAGATTTAAAGAAAAGCCATTTCCAGATATATGATGAGCTGGAAGTTACTGTAGTCTGCAATGAGATGCAACCTCAGATATCGAGAAGGTGGAAGAACCACAGAACTAGCTTGATTTCATTACCCAGCCACATGGGAAAATCTGCTATAGTGAACAACACTAAAATATATCATAGAGGTGAAAGGGAATAAAGTTTGATGGTTCTGGTTTTTTAAATGTTTTGGGTTTTGCAGCTACTTCATTAACTGCACTCTGTAAAGATGCTACTAACACTAGCTATATGCCGTGTTCCTTAATTATTTGGATAGAGACATTTTACAAAAAGGTAGAGCACGCTGCAGTTACGAGTCACGCTGAGTTATCACCAGTTTGCTGGTTCTGAGTGAACAACTCCAAAGGTCATGGACATAATGAATTCAGAAGAGTACCCAATAATAACATGAGCTCTGTGTGTGTTAATGCTTAATTTGACAGCACATCTGCATTCCTGAATTCAAACTAAGCATCAGGCATTTCTCACTGTCAATCTTTTCTCAAAAACACAATTGAGAAATTGACATCAATTAACTATGAAGTTTTCAAATGCTTCTTTCAAATAAGAGAAATAGGCTGCTTTGAGAAACTTTAATTGACTTTTGTGATAGCTTCTAAATGGGAGAGACATGGATTCCTCGAAGGCTGTGAAGGAATGCCATTGCCAAACAGCAATAATATTTCATGGTTTTTTACCTGATGAAGAAACATAGCAATATATTTCATAGCTTAGCCATTTAATTTACTGTGCTCTTGCCAGTTATCTATTGCAACCTGCAAGGTACCTTCAGTTTTTTCTTTTAGGGACTGTGACTTCGTCCACATCATTTTCCCCACCTCTCACCATCATCCCTGGGAGATAATGACTCAGGGTGTCAGTACATCATACCTACCCGGGAGAGCACACCTGCCTGAGACTAGAGCCCCGCTGGAGCTGGAAGAGGTTTAATAGGTGCCACTAGTAAATTCTTTGACATATTTACAAATTATCTACAAACTGTGACATTTCTGAATGGATGGCGGGTACTCAGTCAAGTCTGTTACCCGATGTCCTCAACTGAGTAGGTTCTGCCCAGTAATGCTCAGAAGCTCCCCAATACTCCGGGTTTGATCAAATACAACATTCAGAAGTTCTTCTGATGCCAAAGGAAAAAATTACATTGACTTGAGCATAATGGGGCCAAGTACCTTTTAATTTGTTCTCTAAATGATCTTCCAATGTTACAAACTTGATAGGGTTTATGTCTTAGCCAGCCCTTGTGTAAACTGCTACAACATAATTCAGTCTCTGATTGTCAAGAACTTGAACACACCTGTTACAATTAAATCAGATCATTAAGGATCATGTGTTACGAAGCACTTCCACGACGACTCATCAACAAAGACAAATCTGTATATACAATAATTCAATTAAACATAAAATGGATATTCAAGAATATAAAGTCTTCATGCATTTACTGTTACAATGCCTGATTCAAACTGGGTTAAATGCATTCCACTGGCCACTGATGCAGTGATTTTAACACAGATTAAAATTCAGTGTTATATTCTGGATGTTTAAAAACATCTAATTCTCCTGTTATGCAATGGCACTTGAGGGCTTTGTTTGCTACAAAGTTGAATTAAAACTTGCCACTGTAAGGCCATAACAATAAAATACCAAGATTTTATTATTTCTTGATTTTTAAGAAAAATATTAATTTTGTTCCTATTTTTTTTCAAAACTGGGCATACCACAAGAAAAGAGCTAGCAGGGATGTCCTATAATCTTGTGTCATAACAAATAGCAAATTTCACTCCCATCTTTACAATTTTCTTAGTGCTTTTATTAATTTCATCCAAATTAAGCCCATGTCTCTTGAAAATCATTCCAACAGGAGAAGGCTGATGGCTTCCCTGCGGAGCTGTATTGCCAGGAGGCAGTTTGGAAAGTGACAGGCTGTGAAGTGGCACAATGGACAATATTAAACAAGTGCCCCTCAATTAATGAGCGGAGTGACCCACTTAGTCACCACAGCTGAGTCCTCTAACTAATTCAGAAGATATCAAATGTAACGATTCAATTGCCCATACTGGGATACCAACTGGTAATTAGGTCCAAACAGATTTGCATTTTCTCTGTTTTGGTAATACATCACAAAATCAAAAGTAGAAATCCCTCTTAAAGACATTTTTCCTAGTTAGAAAGGTATTATTATTTCCATTGCACACAATACAGAAGAAACATAATTTACAAAAATGTTAGAACGCTCAAAGCTAATGTTAAAATGTTAAAAGCTAAGCTGAGTATGCACTGTTCTGACATTTAAACTTGCCATGTGCGCCAAGAATAATGCTTCATTCATGTCTTTATTTTTCCACTAGTTTCATTGTTTTCTTTCCCACACTATAGTTTGGCAAGTCAGAATTTAATTACATACTCCACATCTGAATTATTCTACATTACTTTAATTTGTACCACTAGTAATATCTAACATAGGCCACTAGTTATGAAAATAACCCTTCATGGAAATATTAGAGACTGTTTGTTTTAACTTCAGTAGATAATTTTCTGAAAAATACGAAATGTAACTGATGCGTGAATAATTTCTTAAACCAAAAGCAAAAAAACCCCTATTTCTCTTTTTCCCTAACCATAATTATACTGTGCTGAAATATTATACTTGACCTTCAGTATCACAAATAAGAATAATCAAAAGTAAGTAGCCTAATCCTCTTTTGTTAACTCTAGGAAATGAACACAGATTCTTATTCGTGAACGGGTCTCCTCAAGTGACTCCACCAGAGTCACCAAGGAGACTGAAAAGTTAGACAGAGCTGAGTCATTTTTTTCCCTAGCACAAGAGAAAATCCTTTGGTGTAAACCAAATCTAACCAAATAACTGCAGCCTCCCTGCGCCACAGAAAGCAAAGGAACACCCAGAGGCACCTGGACACCCCACCAGCCCTGGTCTACAAAGTCCCTGTACCTACCCTCATCCTCCCAGTACCAGAAATCATGTTTACCAAACGGTACCCAGGTCATTCCAGTGCTGCAGCTGGTTGTATGAAAGAGCTCCAGCTCAAGCACTGAATTTTAAGTGGTAGCAACCTAAACTCAGCTCAAGGGCCACAGTTTGGTCATCTATTTCATACTACAATTTCAAAAGCTTCCGTTTGGTCTGGCTGGCTGTCCTTACCTTTAAAATCCACACGGTAAAACAATTTTGAAAAATCAGGCTGAAGTACTACATGCTGGGATACAGGACAGCTGCCAAGTGAAGATTTCAAATTCTAATCTAAGCATAAGGTAACATCTTTCCAGCTTCTTATTCACTATTTGTTTACTAGGTTCCTCAGGTCTACCCTTATTTACATTTACAGGAAGAAAAGCACTCCAAAAAGAAGACTTGAGTGAAGATAACCACCAGCACAAAAGCATCCAAGGGTGAAATATGGCAACACTGATTTTATAACATCTGACCTTCCGTTTTTAGGAAGATAGAATAGGACAAAGCGAGGAAGAAATACACGAAGTTAAGAAATAAAAGCAAACAGAAACAAAATGGTAGAGGAGTGATGGGTTAGAAGATAATTAAAAGGAGATTAAATGACAAACGGGCCAAAACCTGGACCAGAACAGATGGAGTGAGGATGATGGTGTAGATCAGACACCGAAGAGTGACTGCCAACTCTGGGTCAGGAAATGCAGGACTGAAAGGTGAGCTGAATAATCTACTCCTTAAGGCATAGAAAATAAAAACAAAAATAAAAACAGAGGAAACAAGTTTTTTTGGCATTGAAAACCCTCCAGATGGTATCATTCCTCCTCCACCGAGATGCAGAATTCAAGATCTCCAATAAACAGACAGATTATTTGACACTTCTGCTGCCATTGCTGCCATTGAATTACTTCATCTTCTGTCCCCTGACTGCAAACCTTTGCCACATTTTTGTCTAAAGGCTACTTGGTGACATAAAACAGGGCTTTGTGGTCATTTACAGTCAGTTTTGGGTTAACAGCTCTCTTGGCAGACATGGATGAGCTATATCCACATATTCTGCCTTTTGTAAGGGTTCATTTTTTCAGGCCATGCAAATACTAGCTTACAGCTGCCTCAGCTGCCTGCAAAATACTTCACACCAACATCAGTATGTCATGTACTTACACAATCTCCATCATCAGGGGCCCACAGCCACTTAATTTCCAAAGCAAGCCACCTCAACAGTAGCTACACATTTATTGGTACAAACTTTTAAACATACCACCTTTCCTAACTACAAAAACAAAAAAAAATACAAATGTCAAATAGACCAGAACAAAATAAGTAATCTGTCAGTTCCAAGATTTGACTGAAAACTTTCAAGAAGATCCTAGACCATTTAATCTTCTATCAGAGATTACTCACCTTTATTCTAATTCCTCTAGGACAAGCTGTCATTTTAAAATCAGATAATAGTCTAAGAACTGACAAGTCATTGACAAACAGTGTTCTAGCATTTGAAAAAGGTTGTTCATTTGACCTGTATCATTGTTTAACCTTTAGCCCTATTGTTCCATTGAGAGTGATGGGCACAATTCTCCATGGGACCACGGACTACACAGAAAGGAACTCTTTTCTTACGCCTACTAGACAGCATTATCACTACACAATAGGCTCTAGTGATGGCTGGGACTGTATACACAAAAAAGCCTTGCAGAAGAATTGTGGGTTGATTTAGGCAGTGAAAGCCAAGACTTGCACCATGTCCAAGAGTTTAATTATTTCTATATACCTATACATCCTGTTTAATATAATGAAGATAATGTCCTGTTGAAAATCCTACAATATTTGTATAAATAAAAGGCTAAGGTTTCAAGGCTAAGAATATGCAGCATGTAAAGCATTAACCTCACTGGTATATAATACTTCAGCATCAAGGAAGTCTAAAACTCAGCTTCTTCCATGGAGTGCTGCTATCCTCACATGATGGGTGGGGGAGCTAGCAGACTTCACATCATCTCCTTGAATTCTGATGCACACTAATAAAAGAAAACAAGTCATACAACGAAAGTGGCCAATCCTGCAAGTGTAATGACAAACAGCAAAGATTCAACTTTGCTCAGAAACATCTTTTTGAAAGAATCTGGAAGTTACATTAAAAGGCAAAATCGCTCACAGAGTACATCTGTTCCCAACCAGCACTAAAAGAGTAAACTGTTTAATGATTCCCTGATTCTAGAGGCATACAAATTTAGTGATACTGCCTTCTCCATCAATATCAAAGCTGAACAAGGTAACATTTTCAGATTCTGAGAATATACAACCTGTCCCCAGGTGACTGTCCCTTTCTTTTCTTCCTCTTACCACCAAATCTCAGTCTTACAAAAAACAAACAAAATCCATCAACACATCTTAAAGTAACGTTCAAGACAATGTTAGAAAGATGTAAGGCTGTAAAGACATAACCCTTATTGCCAAAATCTAGTACCATCAACAAATGTCAAGGTAAAACTACAAATGCTGCCATACTTTATGACTGCATTTTTAAAGTGAATTTAATTCCACAATAAATTAATTTTCAGATTAGAAAAAAAACAAGCCAGTACTAACTCTGCTATTAAAGTCCCAAATCTGATCCATAACTCTAAGATCAATTTCATTATCGGACATATTATATAACACAGTACAAAGTTTACTGCTGTTTCAAGTAATTACTTTCACACTGTCACTGAAAATAAATAAACCTATGTGGACAACATATGTTTTTCCTGGTACAATTAAAAGTTTTAGCTCCTTATTCTGCTATTAAATATAGCACTGAGACTTCTGGCCTTTCTGAATAATCTTCCTACAGCTCATCCAAGCTGACACACATTTACAAGAACGGCCAACACTGGCTTTCAATTTGGAACACTATTTCTTAACTCACTTCTTAGAAAGGAACAATGGAGGGCGGCTGTGAAAGGAGAGCTCTGCAATATTTGCTTTTGTGAGGTTCAAACTGTGTCCTGGGAACATATTTCCAAAACTGACATTTCTCAAAAAAAGAAGATGTGAGGTGTGGTTACAGCTGCACCTGAAGAAAGCCCAGCCATCCTTCAAAAAACGCCAAGCCATACTGCTGCTGACACAATCTACTGCTCACACCTAGTACTCCAGGTACTCAAACCCAGACATCTATCTCCCTTTAGCAGCAGGCATCTAGTATCCATACTCCCTGATTCTCTTCAGGCCCTGTAAGGAGCACACTGCTCTCTCCAAAACTTCTTCTCAAATGGAGCGGCTTATAACCTGGGATTTTGCAAGACTGAAGGTAGGACTACAGAATGTGTATCCATACTGCACACCGAGGAAGTCCAACCTGTCTGCCTTTGTACATTGGCTTGTCACCCAAAGTGCACAATCACTAAGTATCACCTAGCTCAGAAAGCAAATTTCAGAGTCCCAGATAAGCTGTGCAAGACCACTTTCCCAGCACAGCACCTGACGCACAAACTTCAGAAACAGTGAAATACCTGCTGAAATTGTGGGGAAAACCCTCCAAGTAATTATCTTGCAGATGTCAGTAAAGAAAATGCTACTAAAAGAGACTATGCTTGTTTCCTGAATTTTGATGAAACGCATCCAGTGATATGGGTTTTCTGTATTTTCAGTCTTGAATATGCTGGTGCAATCAGAGATCAACCTCATCTGTGGCCCAAGACTGTCATGTCCATTAATCTTTGAAAATAACAAGCCTTGGGGATCATCTGAGAAGCTGCACCTTCTGGCAGTGAAATACAAGAGCTGGAGGCAGGGAAGAAACCCATGCTTAAGAAAACACACACTTTTCCTGAGATCACTCAAGGATGTTAATCGTTAATGACCTCTAGTCAAGAAAGGAAGGATCCTGTTAGATCCCTTCCAAAGATGAAAGGATCTCACTGTTCTTGGAGAACAAGAAAAACTGCTAATTAAACATAAGGAAAAGATCTACCTAGGCAGGTCCCATTTGTCAGTCCTTTATCATTCATCCAGCTGCCACCATCTCTAGAGATGGACTGTTGCGTCAATCTGAATATGAGCACACTTAGAAACTAGAAGGAATTCCTTGTCTCCCTGCAGACCTTGCTGTGCGGCACACCGAGTCGGTAAACCCTGTCAAGACATTTGTCCTTGATACAAAAGAAACCCCGCTTGCTCCTTCAGCCATACTAATGAGGCATTCATTGCTGTGAGTACATTTGTTGCTATAGTTGCAGAGATGACTAAATAAACATAGGAAAAATATCTTTTGGGCAAAGCAATACTATTTTTAAATAGTCCTCTTTCAGAATAGGGCAATGCTTCAAAACAATAGTATATTCTGACCATATACAATTAAAAATTCCATTCATGAGGTTGTGATGAATATGAAGATGTAATAATACCTGTTTCATTATCCTACCGAAGTGTTACAGGAATCACACTCGTCAAGTTCACAGTAGTAATAAAACAAAAAAAATTATTTTTGAGGTAAATAAGAGCAACAATAATTCTTAGTCTAAATACTATTTGCTTGAGAATATATTTTTATTAATACTATTATTTTGAGCAGATACACATTTGAAATATATTCTGAATCTATAACGATTTCCTTTAAGTGTTTACTAATATAGCCTTAGGTAAAACTCCACATCAATACTGGTAGTACCAGCTAGAACTCCCTACAGTTATCATAGGACATACAAACAATTATTAGATATTAACATAAAACTTACTTATTGAAAACAATTATATAAACCCTCATTAGAAGTCTTCCACTGTAACAGTAGTATAATGAACATGTTTCACTAGACAACAGTCACTTTAAATCACGACAAGAATTGTTTAAAACCTATAACGTACATTGTACAAAAAGAAAATTTAAAAACCTACAGTTATTTCTAACCCAAAATGTAGAAAGCTTTAGAGTCTGCCCTGATTGCTGCTTAAAGGAACACCCCTAACAAAAGAAAAACAGCAAAGAAAAAAAAAACCCACACTAAAAAAAACTCATACCAAACACAAATACCCCAATAAATTAAAAGCATACAGACACTCTCATCTCAAAGGTATTTTTAAGGTGGAGATAACAATTAGGGTGAGAATGAACTGTATTTGCCACATAATAGCCTCAAATGCAGGCTGCAATGTTCTTAGAGTTTTACCTGGTACTGCAAACTTACTGCTGTCTTCAAACACTGCTTTTAAAAAGATTGAGGTAAGCAACAAAAACCAAAAGAGATAGCCATGCTTTCAGATGCCCTGCTCTTTCATCTGTTCAAGGGTATATTAATCACTCATAAAAAAGCAGCAAAACTCTCAGGGGAAAATGAACCCTCAGAGAAAGAAAATGTGCTGCACAACTGTACTGCAAACCAGGCATTGAGTTTTACTCACTCTAACTGGGGGGAAGTTAACTGACAAACAGGCATAGTTAAAAAAATAATATTTCAAAACACATAGTTTGATAGAAGACAGGATACTACTCTTACTTGCTTTATTTTCCTACCAATTTGATCTAATACATACACAAAGTAAATCATAAATGCTTGAAATTATTAAAATAGGAAAAAAATAACACTGGCTATTTGCTCTGCACTGCCAGTAAGTCTATCCCTCCTGCTCTCTGTGTATCTCGAGCTGCTGTACACAGGAATATTCTACACAAAAATGAAGAAAATTGGCCAGAAAACTGTTTCATCCCATAACTCACCAGTTAATCAAACCTGGTGGCAAAGACAGGGACAAAATAAAGAAATATTATCCAAGCATTAGTGCCAAAGGCAATTATAAGTCTATTGTGAAACAAGTTCTAGCCATGTCTATTTTTTTCCCCCTCACCAACATAGTTGATGCTTTCCTGC
>NW_010130548.1:35818-51356 GCF_000699245.1 Pterocles gutturalis | reverse complement strand
ACAAGACAGTCAATGTCTTAAAGAGTTTACACTCTCAGAAAGGTAAAGACCAGTAAGTAGCATCATTTCATTGCTGACTTGAAAAAGCGCCACAGTCAGAACGGTTAAAATCCAACACATTGGAGAGCACACGGACAAGGCAGAAATCTCTAGACGGGAAAAGAAAGCCGTTGAGCATAATATTAATCTCCCAGGTTTTGGGAAGTGGAGGATTATTTCATGTGCTGGCAAGTAGATTTAACTGGCATGTGATTTGTTTACAGATGTGCTTTACCTAGAAATGCTTCTAACCGTGTTCTTCCTGTGTTTTTAAAATGAGGTTAAATAACCTGGAACTTCAGAACACTTCAGGAAACTACAAAGTTATAGAAGAAACCAATATTTAAGATGTGTTCCTTTTGCTCTAGTTTTTTTTTAATTTCAAGCTCAAATTTATGTGTCCTGGACAAACAGCCTTTTCCCCCTCATGAAAAATTTACTTCAGATTTACAATGTTGATCTTAAACTGACAATCCAAAAATGCAACAACAAATACAGAGAAGTGACTGAAACATTTATAGTGCTTTATCCCCACAAACCTCTCACAGAATTGTTTGTGACTTAAACTTTCCAAAGACTGCTATTCTCTGACAGATTTTTTCGAAAGTCCAGTTTATGCCTTCTCTCTTTATTTTTCAGCCACCATTGGTTAGCCAAAATACCACTACTGCTTTTCTTGGGGCAAGATTTATTACCTTCTACAGGCTCAAAGAAATGACAATAGCAAATGGAAGCTGACAATTAGACATTCATTGCTCTGCGTTGATGAGACACAGGACTACTTCTAACAGCAGTGCTGAGAAAAACAGGTTCCTCTAGAAGAAAGTATTATCTGAGAGCCATTCAATTCACAGAAGAGACTAAAAGTGTTTTACAGAATGTTAGGGTATGTCTGTACTGAAGAGGGCACAATGAAAGATAGGAACTCATATATAGATTTGCAAATCACATGCATTACTTCAGAAGACCCAGGGCAATATTTTAATAAGTAAAATGTGGAGACATTGCCTAGAATGGGCTCTTAGTAATCATGGCTGAACATGAAGTGGGAGTTCAAGCACAAGTCATGATTCCTATACTATGGCCAAATGGGGACTGGAAGGAGGATGGTGTAAGCAACATAATTCTCAGACATTCCAGACCTAAAGCTATTAACTTCTATGTCATCATTCAACATTACAAAAGTAAAGAATTGGGTTTTGCTAAAGTACACAATTTAAATATGGGGAAAATAGTAATTCAGAAGGAACAGGTAGCCTAACACCACTTTTCAGAGTATCCCAAACTGCCAATCGCCCCTCAAGCACTACTGAACATTTAGTTGGCAGAGGAACTCGCTGGAAGCTCAAGAAGCGAAGGAAAACCTATATCCAACGCTGCTTTGGTGGCTTCAGCACCACAACATAAACAACCAAAATCAAGTTTACCTTTCTTGAAGCGTAGATGTCAAAAAATGGTTTGTTTCGAACACTGAACGGTTCCTGTGCTTTGTCGATAAGACCATTCTTCATTTTTTCATGTCGTGGAAATATAATCTCTTTCTCTATACATGCAAGTCGAACATTAAAATCACAGTCTCCAACAGGCTGTCCCTGGCAAGTTACAAAAACCAGTATTATAATCGAACAGTTACCAAATTATTTGAACAGTCTAAGTTTTCCTGACACAATATTCAGAATCAGATACATACAAATATTATCAAATCACCACATGTTTTTGCCAAACACTTGGTTTTCAAGCATTTGTCTCAGGCTGTAAGAGCTTTAATCAAACCAAAGTTCACAGAAAGATAAAAACCTATATGTATTCAATCATACGAGTTAAATAGCTAAACACCTTTAAAGTTAAACCAAATAAATTAAACACTCCCTAATTATAGCTTTAGGTATAGCAGCTACATACTTTTCCACACGGTTTTCGTTTGAAGTAATTTAGCTCATTTTGTTCATAATACTTTTAATGACAATGCAACAATGTGATTTAACCAGCTAAGCAAACTCATTGCTTTAAATGCACTATATTGATGCCTTGAAAGAAGCAATTATGTAAATGTTTACTTTTCTGTCACAGAAAATAGAAAAATGTAGCCGCAGTTGGAAAACGTGCCAATAAACAGTGGCTGCAAAAACCTGCAAGATATGAGATGGCTCCATCTCAAAAAGGTAGTAAAAGCCCTTCTCTAGGTCTCAGTAGAGTACTCCAACCTTTCAAGACCTCAAATAAAACAGTAGCTTTACATTGCTCTTTATACATTTGGTGCATTGCACCAGATCAGTATGAGCGTTCAAAATGTGCATCTGTCAGATTAATAACCGCTCATAACGGAGTTTATTATATTTTGAGCATTAGATAGTGAAGAGGACACACTGTGGATATCACTAAGAGAAAATAAGCAGCTGGCAACTTACGATTTCTAAACTTAGTTTCAATCAGACATGCCACTTCCATAGCAATAAGGCACAAAACTCTGAGATTTGCATTGTTACAAGCATGATACAGCACTGGAAGTTCTTTACATGAGATCATCCTTCATTTTGCCACTTCAGTCATGCAAAAAAAGTAATTTTGAAAAACCATCCCTTTCACAGTCCACAGAGAATAAGCTCACAGAGCTTTGGCATCTAAACCAGAATTTTGCAAAAGCTGAAAGCAACAAGCACAGGAAATTCAGAAGACACAGGACTCTAATCATCAGCAGAGGTACAGATGAGCAGAAGAACCAGCAACCAGGTATTTCCTGTACTAAATACAGCTAGAAGAGAAATGGACAGAGAATCTAAAAGGAAAAAAGCCCTGCTCTAACATGCATCAAAGAGAATCAGAACTGGTCAATCTGAAAGAATGCAAAGGAAATAAATGGCAAAATGGCATCCTGATGAGGCATACAAAGGTAAGAGATAGAATGAGTAGCATCTGAACAGATATCTTAATTAGGAGAAAAACGGAATGCCAATTTTAAACCAACATGAGTTTAAGCAAGTTCTTTCCAAACTCATCCCAGCTTTCACCGGAATCTTTTGCATTTCACGCTCCCAAAGGGGCATTAAGTTTCTCTTACACTGCTTTCCTAGCATTAGATCCTTACTAGACCTCCATCAAAAGTCCTCAGTTGTTTATTGTAACAGCTTTAAAACCATGCATTTCTTCTGTGCCACATGTAATTCACAGCTGCTTTCTTACAGGATCCAGCTTCAGTCTATAGGAGGAGAGGCAGCACGTGGTGCCACCACCACCTGCAGGGGAAGGACACTGCACAAAGCCAGTGATGACATGGGTGAAATATCTCCTAATCTCCTAATTCCAGGCTTGGGAAGAAGAAGAAAACCTATTTGGCTGTTAACTTTTGTCTTTGCCTTTGCTTTACCTTCTTATATGGAGATGTTATTACGCTGTTAACTTTTGTCTTTGCCTTTGCTTTCCCTTCTTACATGGAGATGTTATTAGTAAAGAGCCATTCAAACGAATGGAAAATTAGAGCAGGGAAAAATCCAAGGAGCAGGAAGAGTGGCTCACTTTCCTTAATTCATTGTAGAACAGAACACAGCTGCATGACCTACAGATTTTTAAGTGTCATAAAATTCTGCAGAATCATTTGTTCTTTCTTCCCCCATGTACGGCTTACTTGAGAACTCATCTACACAGTGACGGAGCTTGTCCTGGTTTGTATATCTAACTGAAACATAGAAAACATATCTTGAGCTCTGTAACAAATGACTGAAGAACTGACCGAAGAATTTTTTCCTGGGAAATACATATTTTTATTATTTCAAATGACACCATAAACTGTTCCCTAGCTATTATCTAGTACACATGCTCTCTTCCCTTCAGCTGCTTTTCTACTTAGCCACATTTTAAGAGTAGGTCTGAAACAGCAAATGAACTAATGAATGTTTCACATAGTTGAGCTTACAATAAGCACTAAAGTTATTTAGAGAGCTTCTTTACAATGATTCATTCAAAACTGCTTCAGGATAATGAGTTAAATTTATTTCAATCCCTTAATAGTTAAATTAAAAGCTGAGACGACTTCATATGCACCATAAACCAGCTGAATCACTTGCTTTTCCTTTAAATAATCCTTTCACTTCTCCCATCTACTTGGAACTAATTATTTCCTGCAGCTCTGCCAATCATATATTTTTATTTCAAAGCTTGTTAAGCAGAAGGGCATATTACCCCTAGGTTCCATCATATAAAGGTCAGAACTAGGCTGACATAAGGTTATATGAGATGGTAAAACACGGATAATGCTGCAACTTCTTCATCAGCCAAGTAAACAAAGAAGTTAAGGAGTATTTCATTCTCCCAAAAGCCCAGGGCATTAGCAATAAGAAAATTAACATAACATTGAACTTAAACCAAGGTTATACTGAATAAAAGCAATATTGGAGGAGGAGGGCTTTTTCTTTGTTATTAGACACTTGCCACAATTACAAAAAAAATGTTATTAATATACAATGTATTTATCCCAGATAGATCCCAAGCCTCCCAGTGGTAAAATCCTAGCTTTTAGCAAATAAGAGGGTAACATAGGCTGTGCTAAATAAGTTGCAGACCTTGACAAAAACAGGAGGTGATTATTCAGTGTACAAAGCACCAATTTAAAAGTTGTCCAAAACCAAGACATTGATGCACGTATAATCTAAACCTCTGCAACAAATACTAGTATGTTTTTAGGCAATATAGGTGTTTTATTAATTTAAGCATTCAGATGTTTGAGATTTTATTTCAATATGTGAGTTTTTGTCTGAGAAGGACGAGGCTCATCACTGCCTAACAGCATAGTTACTGGAGTGCATTACGTGATAATTCCTGCTCTAGACGTTTTTAACCTAAAATAAGTTTGTTAGCAAAGGATCAAACAAAACTAACAAGAAGCATGTGTTTCCCATCTATGCTAGAAAGTTACACTTCCCCCTCACCGTAATTAAAATGTATGCTGAAGCAAAGTATCCTCTAGACAAGCCTCAAGAGAGGAGTCATCTGTTGAATCAACACCTCTCCCTCGAGCAGCTGAATTCTCTTCACCTGTTGAAACTTTGTGCATTGCACTGAGAGATCACAGCATGAAGTGGGCTTGCGATAGATGTGACGCTTTAAAATATTGGTTTGATTTTAAACGCAATCTTCCACACATCTTCAAAATGTAAAATGGTATTTCTACTGAGCTTTGAAATCCACCCAGGACTGAACATTTCTGAATTGAAACTTAGATTATCTCAAATTAACCTCCCAACACAACCCAGACACAATAAATCAGTGAAGAACCTAGTGTAGCACAGAAAGAAATACATGTTTAAAGAGACTAAAAAAACGGGTTTGCAGCTCATTTAATAACCATTGTCTTGATGGACTGGGGAAAGGCAATTTATTTGCAGAAAGGAGCTAAAAGAAAAAAAAACTAACAATGACAACCAAACTGAGAGTCCCAATAACATTCTTCTAGATGGGTGCTGAGAGACTGAATTTGGCCAAGGAGCAGGTTGTTCTCCTGCCCTCCACCCAGTTCACAGAGACCTCTGGGTTAAAGTCACAACCTCATGCTGATAGGACTACAAGGACTGGTGAGTAACTCAGATCCCATGTCATTAAATACAGGACGATGGCAAGAATCACTGAGACAAGGAGAACAGGATTTCTGCTGCGCACACTTCCTCAGTTCCCTCTCTCTCTGCAAGGAGAAAGGAAACCCCCCGGAGCTACCATCATCCTCCAGGTTTACATCTCCCTTCCCCTGCCTCAGAGGTTGACGTGGTGGCTACAGGTCAGGAAATTCAGTGAGATTTATACAGAAAGTCATTTACCGAGATGGATCCAATACAGGTAACAAAATGGGGTATGTAGGCGCTAAATCCCATTAAACTACTTCCTCTTAGAATGTGATATTCATCTGGCTTTTTCCCCAATGCAGCTACATTAAAAAGAAAAATAATGCCTACGCCTGTGTACCGAGCTGATGAACAACTTGGGCCAGGATAAACTGAGAATATTTATTCCCTTCCTCCGTGAGATATGGTTCGAAGCCTATCTACCAGCAAAGCGCACTCCATTTGCCTCCCCAGAGCAGTAACTTAGATATGAATAATTCAGCACATAGGCGCATATACGTTCCACACACGTCTTCACTTATTGAGCCATGGTGGAACATGTGTCACAACTGTCTTAGCTTTAATGATTTTGAAAGAAGAATAAAGAATAAGCTCAGGCTGATATTCTACCCTGTGTTTAACATTATTATTGACAACTGAAGGCACCCACAGCTAACATCTGCATTCCCAACGAAAGCCCATTATTAGTTTTCCCATCTTCTGAAGACCATGCAGTCTTTTGCTTTTATAGTAATGGTCTGGCACGTATTTCTTGTGATCATGATTTTATAGATGCTGCTCTTTTTTTTGATACACATAGCTTTTACATAAAAATAATCTGAAGGTGCTTTTTCATCCTCCAAATAAGATCACTACTATATTCAATCACCTAAAAGGTTTTTTTCATTTCCAATTAAATTTTCTTTTTAAAATAGGATTAAAAGTAAAGTATTAGAGAAATGAAAAAAATTGTAGAATTACAATTAAGTTTTTCATTTCTAAAAGGCAAAAGGCAAGATAACCATTATAATCTGAAAACACATTTTAATATTTGTTTTTTCTAACTTTTATCGCTCAAATATTCAAAACAGATATCATAATGGCAAGGAACTTAGCAGTTTCAAAATGGTTTTTAAAATTTATCTTGGCATCAATGAGGTACAATATGTGAAATATTGTTTCAATTGTAACAATTCAACCAACATGCTGCAAGAACATAATTACTATTTATAAGTTTTCAGCTGATACAATGGAATATCACTTTGATTTACCACGGAAGGAAAATGGTTTGGGGAATCAGACCTATTAAAAAGATTGCTTAAGACATGTATTAAATTATTTGTACTTCCTTTAAAAAAAAAAAAAAATCACTGAAAATAAATTCAAATATGTATGACTCAACAAAGGGAAGAATTTTGTGGCCCATGCATAAACATCAAGGCCTAACAGAACATATAAATATAGCTCCACAATTTTTTTATCAGCAAACATAACTTCAACGAAACAGCAGAACTTTCAAAACCAAAAGGAATTATGTTCTGTCTACATTTGCCGTCTCCCCTCAGGTAATCGAGGAATAGATGAACTGCACATTTGTAATTAGAGAAGTAAAAGTCATCATTCTAATAACCGATAACTGTAAAATAGATTTGCCATCATCATCATTACACATGTACACACAAAACAACTGCATGTAATTCTCCCAGCAAAATATAAATTTAAATAATTTATTTTGCACTGAATTTAGGCTATCTGCAAAGCAAAATATCCAACACATTTTACTGCTTCTGTTTTTCCAATTATTTTCCCTAGTGCTGCTGTTGCATGTAGTACGGAGGCATCCTCATCTTAATTGCAACAGGTACTAGATGGTCCAGTCAATGTTTCCTCTTTCTTCTTCTACCGTCCTCACACTTTCTTCCTTTCTACCAGCCATTCACAGTGACTCTTCATAAAGAAAAGTCATTGCTGGGTTTTTACAGGGCTGTCTTTATGACAAAGAATTACCACTTCAGTGAATTAAGGAACCATGAGAAATTCCTACATCTTAAAAGATATTTTTCAGGGCATTTCATACTTGAAAAGATTGTGGCACTGATTTTCTTCAAATATAAATCACTTCATAGTATTTAAAATAAGACTGTCTATTACAGTAAGCATAAAGTCTCCTAAAATCTAGAAAAGAGGAAAAAAGGAAAAGGTAGTAACACTCAGCACCGATGCACAAATACCATCTTAGAGAAGGAACCACCTACCTTTCTTAAACCATGATAGAATTAAAAATTGTCTGCTTCTAATAGATTTTATATACCTGAAGATTTGTAGAAGATCCAGAACTTCAGTACACAATCTGTCTTTTAAGATATCTACTTCGTTGTGTGCATGGTTAGCTTACAAGCAAGAAATACTGATCAATTACTATTACACTCAGGTCAAAAGAAAAGTGGTGTTTTTCTTCATATTTCTTTTAAATAAGAGACTTATTCTAAAAAGGGATAAACACATAGCCTTCACATTCTCTCCTAGGGTTATGTTAGATTTAGTGCATCTTCCTGATTAACTTTGATTACTTTTTTTTTTCCTTAGTTCTTTTCCCCTAGAAACAGGAAAAAGATAGGAAAGCAAGAGAGAGAGAAAGCTGAAAATATGAAACATTACAGCTAGATTAATCATAAAAAAGGAGGTATTAAAACTATGTTAGGGAAATAAGACATGACAATATTTGAACACACTCCCACTGTTCCTGTATGATACCCCCCAACCAGCCTCTATTTTGCCTACAGTTCTTCCTGTTTTGAAATATACTGGACGAAAAAAAAAAAAGCCTTGTGTTAGACTTCACTCCCGGTACTTACAAAATTGGACATGATAATGCAACTGGAAAACCTGCCTCACTGTAAAATTTTTCACACTTTCCACTTCAGTTGCAATTACTGCCAGATTCTTGAAAGATCTGAATATTTGCCTGAGACAGAAGTTGGGTTTAAGTCCACTTGGCAGTTCCTAAGGGAATGACTGTTATAATCTGAAAGCCAGTTTTTCTGTGTAATCATATGTTACAGTTCCTAGCACAACAAGAAAATTATTTAAAAAAGCAAATAAAAACTGAACCTTTTTAAGGCTAAAAATGTGAGAGGCAGAAAACTGTTCAGTAAAAACACTGAGAAAAGTTATCTTAAGAATTCTTCTAAGAACAATTTGTTTGTGGACTTTATTCTCTGAATCGTATAAGGTTTAAATATTTCAGAGATTTTAATTTACAATGCAACTTAAACTTTCAGGTCTTGCTTTGGATCTTTTGTAGCAAGTTTCATGGTTTGCTGAAAAAGCGCTACATCAGAGTAAGCAAGTAAGAGCACAACCTATGGAACCTGAACACTTGAAAAATATAAAGGATTTAATACCACGGCAAATTCTAAAGCTGGTCTTGGGAGAACTAGTTACATTCGTGTCCCCAGAAGCAACGCTTTTTGCCTCTTCCCCTAACAATTATACTAGCGATAATTTCAGAAAGGTTCTCATGAGACATGCTTCACATTAAGGTATGGAAACACTTACTTTTGAGCAATGAAACAAGACATGGCAAAATTTAATACACTCTGGTTTTATGTAATATTCCATTAAGCATTCTTTATTTTGGCAAATGTGGAAAACAAACCACCTTCACTGTGATCCATAATGCCCCCTGGGTTGGGAAAAGGAGGCTCTAACTCAGAGATGCAAGGGAAAGGAAGAAATCAGATGTATTTTTCACACAATCTAATCAGCAAGTAAAACAGTCAACCTTCTAACTAATTATAATGCTAAGGAATGCAGCCCAACAAAAAGCAGCTTATTAGATAAAAAATATAAAACGCAGAACACAAAAAGTCTGGAGATACCCTTGTCAGCATGTACTAGTTATCACTCTTCAGCACTAATTTACTTTTTGTAGGCATCAGAGCAACAGAGAGTTTTAAAAAGAGAGATGCAAAAATGCATAAAAATGCTCCTTTTCGGTTGCATATGCACTTAGTCAAACACAAGGAGCAACAAGGAGGAAAACACAAATTATCCACTTGGAAGTTTACAAAATAGGTAAGGAGATCTGCAAATTTTGCTGTTCAGACATACAAGTCAGGTTGTCAATGATGAATAACAGATGATCAACAATGAAGGGGAATAAGTCAGGAAATACTTTGAAAAAGCCAAGTTAGCCAAGATGCATTTCTGTCCAACCATCTCCACAGACCAAAACGCTTCTGTCACATCACTCCTTTACTATGCCAGTTCTCTGTCTTCCAGGCTCTCCTAGCCCACCATTTGTCACCATCCCTATTCTGCAATGCTACTCTCTTCAGATAGCCTAAAGAGTACCAAAACATACCACCTGGACAAGCTGGCCCTGCTCTCAGTAAACTACTTTATAAAAATGGGAGCGGGAGGAGAAAGCAGTGGTGGCAGGAGCTGTGTAACCTCACAAACTCAAGCAAAGGATTTGGAGAGAGTGGAGAGGCTCTGGAATTAAGGTGTCAGAGCAGCGCAGCTACAAGCAATCTTAATGCACCTCTCCCAGTGTGACATCAGAAAGCAAAGCGAGACACAATTGAGTAGATGCTCTGTGTTTCATTTAGCAGACACCTCTGAGCCATGCCAGAATGCAGTGCTATACACAGACTTTGTGAACAAAACACACAGCACATAACACATCTGGGCGCTTATTAGATATGTTTCAACAAGAGGTAACAGAAAGGGTGTAAGAGTAGACAAGTGCACGGCATCCTCATCAGTAACCAAAGCATTTCAAATCTGTATTTTGAGGTGGAACCATTTGAGAAATAACCTCAGAATTAAAAGTAAGAGCAGAAGGGTCACTGGCAGCCAGGTGCATTTGTAAACAGAAAAAAAATGCAATTAATCACCTGCATCTCTGAATTGTGCCCTCAACATTTTGACAGTACATTTTTAGGATAAGGTTAACAGGCTAATAAATGAGAGACAGCATGTACCGTGAGCTTTACATCACTTTAAAATGAGATTTGTAACTGGAAAGTCAGACATGGTAATATTTTAAAGGGATTTTAACCAAAAATTTTTCATGCATGAATTCAATGAGCACACTGGCTGTGGGCAGGATTTATGATCAGCATATCTGTTTACCATGACAAATTTTATCTAATAGCTACAGTATTGTTATGCATAATGACAACCAAAGAAATCTTGATCTTTACTTAATTTAATGCACAGAGTATTAGGAAATTTAATCAAAATTCTATCTCCTTTCTAAACATTAAAATAATTATTCTTGTTCAAGCATTCAGTCTATTCTTACCATTGCAATCTGGTCTCATGAAAACTTGTCTAGAGTTTAAAAATTTAAAGGCCAGGGTTAGAAAGGAAAAGGAAAGTACTATTCATTTTTAGCATCTTTACTAAGAATGCATTAATTAGATCCTACTCTATGCCACTGTTACTTTTTATTACTTAACTAAGGAAAAAAAATAGTTGCTTAAGTTTAGTGTCTATACAACTATATGCAGCTATTGAGTATGATCTAAGAAACAGCCCCTCAAAAAGACGTTTCTCAGGAAGAGCTGTCTCAAAGATGACTGGAGAACGAAAACATGCTCGCTTGCCGATTGTTTCTGATGAATAGGAATTTGGATTTACTTCTATTTGCTTCTGGGACTTTTAATTAAGGACAAAAAAACCCCCTCAATTAAAACTTTTAAAGACAACTATTACAGGAGCTTGACCCCTACAAATCAATGGGCCCTGACAATACCCACACAAGAGTGTTAAGACAGCTGGCTGACGTTGTTGCAAGGCGTCTCTCCATAATCTTTGAGAAGCCGTGGAGATCAGAAGACTGGAAGAAGTCTATTGTCACTCCCATCTACAAGAAGGGCTTAAAGGAGGATCCAGAAAATTATAGGCCCAGTCTTACTTCAATCCCTATAAAAGGTAAAGCTATAGAATGAATCCTCCTGCAAGTTATCACAAGTCCAATGAAGCCCGTGATACTTCTAGAAATATTTCACATGCCAAACAAGACAGGATATGCCATCGTTACCATACTGATGCCATCTTGTCCATAGACAAGCAGAAGTGGCATATACTAGTTTTGATGCTTCTTGGATCTTCCTTTACTCTCCATAACAGAATTCTTCTGTATGTCACGATATACTACTTATTTTTTATTCCACCTTATTTCCTCTCTTGTTTTCAATGTCAGGAGCCACCTTGTCCTCTGCCGTGAGCCCCTAAAGGCATATTAATGGCACAATACCTGACATTGCACTAAACAGCACTTGCTGAACTTCAGAGAGGTGAGCCCCAACTCTGTGAACTAGACGACACTCTGGGCACATCTACACTGGTGAACCAACACAGCAAAGACCTCATCTCTACCCTTGAAGCCACCGGCTGTCTGACCATGTTCAAGAGGATGACAAAAGCTCAGAATGCCTGTTAAGAATGGTCCCTAAGCAACACTAAATTTTAAACTGTTCCTGAGAATTGCTCAAGAGCACCAGAGCCAGTCAGGGCTAAAACTGTGCCAGGGACCATTCTAACTCCTTAATAAGAGGATAAAGTTTCAGCAGCTGGGCCCCACCCTTGCACAGTTTTATTTCGTAGAATAGGTGTATGCAGCCTCTCCGGATGGGCTTTGAGAGATGATTTTATGTATTCTGAGTTGCTCTTTATAGAAAGAATGAACCGAAGCAGAAAAGAAAAAGCATGGATTGCTCTGGGTTTCCTCAAAGCTTTGAGGTCAAAAAGCAGTCTTATTTCACTAGCATATAGATTCCCTTCTATGAATTCTATTTTAGCACGCGAGATGAAAACAGTGACACAGCAATGTCATATTTTGAGTTGCTATTCGCAACGATGAGCATCATGATTTAGAATGAAGATGACAATAGAAAATATCTTTTTTTAATCTCCCAAAGAATCATTTGCTTTTCCTGACACAGGCATCTTTTGTAACACAATGGGATGTGTTACCACAAGCTAGAAACTAGATGTCACAAGAAACAGCAATTAAAAAGAAATGAAGTCGGAGGGTTCTGTCAGCATCCCTGCAGACTGACTTTTCCAGCAGCTATAGGTGATAAGCATCAGAATTTAATACAAAATTTATCACGGAAAGAGACACCCAAGATAGATTCTTTCCATGCTTTCCCTAAGAACTCTAGTGTAAGTCTCTCCCAATCACTGAAACTCAATTTTTATTTCTCCTTCTTCCTAAGACTTTTCCTGTGTAGACACCTAGAGCCAAATACACACTATTTCAAGGATAAGCATTTTGGGCTTCGTATAGGTATCAGTCTCCAGTCCTACATGTCCCCTGGTTAAAAGCCAGAAAAGCACGGCACAGAACAGAGATAAGGTTGCCCTGTCTCAACTGCTACACTTCCAAACACAAATTTTAACACTATTTAGCCCCCTAAAACCAAGATAATGAAGAACTAAAATGGATCACATTTTAATGAAGAACAAGAATGGATCACATGTAGTTCTGAAGCATGAAAATAATCCTTGGCGGCAAATATACCGAGAATAGTTCAAAGTGATATTACAGTAAATGACATTTGGAAATTTTTAATTATATGAAATTACTTTGCTGTGATCTAAAATTTAATTCCATTATTTTTCTGTACATATGTTAACAGCTTTCGCTGTACTATTTACAGTCATCCTGAGAGGCGCAATTTGACATATATCCTACTATAAATACATGGTGCATTCTGAAAAACTGTTACCTTAATTTAGTGCTAACTTCTGTATTTTTGTGTTAGCACTGGTCACCCTAATACACAAATTCCCAGCAGTATTAATAGCACACGTAAGTCTTTGGGACTTAGCGTGGAGTTTGTGAATGCAGTATTTCAGAAGGAATATTTTGGCAAAGCCAGAAAACTTTGTAGCGCTTAGCTAATACGGGACAGTGTGCAAGCACAATAGGTTGAGCATTTGAGAATAAAGTCAGCTGAATATATCTCTAGTTCACTAGACCTGAGTTAAACATGAGGTTTGCCTGAGCAAAGGTGTTTATCAGTTTTATGAGTATTATTCCTCTCTCTCATCCTCAGTGCATTTTAAAAAAAAAAAACAAACAAACAAAAAAACCCCACACAAGCTTTAAAGCATTTATAGCCCTGCTCAACAGCAGATTTTCCCCAAACCTTAACAATGCTCTGGAAAACCTCTGATCATTTTTCCTGTTTGCAAAGTGGGATTCTTCATGTTAAGTCTGGACACTTCACCACAAATAAGGGTTTCCCTCCCCTTCCACCCCAAAAATGTTTCATCAAAATAATTATGACTTTCAAAAAGTGTTACCTTGCTAGGACAGTTTACGCATATCCCAAACTGAGGGAAGAAGGAGACTGTACACTTCTTACATTTATACATTTACACTTCTCCCTTTACATAAAGGAGAGCAACAGCAGTAAATGGCAGGTTAGACAAAGTGAGAGCAGAGACAAGGAAAGACAAGAAGGTAAAGAAACATGGAATCACAGGCAGAGGAACAAGTAAGAAAATGTAAAGGAAATATGATAAACCAGGAGAGGCTATAGAAGACCGTATTTTTCAAAAGTCTACAAGGAATTTTTTTCTTACTGAAAAGTCCCAATCATAGAAGGGCTCCAGGAAATTAACACTTTATTTTCAGAAAAGGTTAAAGAAAAGCTCATCAATATGCAGAACTAAAATGAGTTAATAAAAAGCTTCTATTCCTCATCTAACATGTATACCTCACAAACTATTACTTTTAAAAGCAGTTTTCCTAAGTCACAGTATGACTACACCTCCAGGAATACCAAAGTCACTTTTGGTGACTAGTACCATACCTACATTTGCACTTCCCACTTACGCTGAGTGGCCTACTTCAAGGCTGGAAGAGTCAACAGTAGTTCAGGAAGCCTGAAGTGCCCTGTAGTTTAGCTTCCCACTTACGCTGAGTGGCCTACTTCAAAGGCTGGAAGAGTCAACAGTAGTTTAGGAAGCCTGAAGTGCCCTGTGGTTTAGTAATACTGTTTGTCCTACTAGGAGCACTGAAAAAATAATTTTGTTTTTCCAGAAGCATGTTCTCCATGAGCTGTTTAGTCACAAGTCTCATGACTAAATTTAACCCATTGTTGTGGTGTAACTATACTAGGTAGCTAAGCCTCACACAGCTGGTCACTCACTCCCCTAGAATGGGATGGGGGAGAGAACTGAAAGGGTAAAAGCGTGAAAAACCATGGGCTGAGATAAAGACAGTTTAATAGGTAATGCAAAAGCTGCACATGCAGCAAAGCAGAGTAACAACTTCACTCGCTCCTTCCCATCGGCAGGCAGGTGTTCAGCCATTTCCAGGAAAGCAGGGCTCCATCACGCCTAACGGTGACTTGGGAAGGCAAATGCCATAACTCCAAACATTCCCCCTTCCTCCTTCTTCCCTTAGATTTTACTGCTGAGCACGATGTTATATGGTATGGAATACCCCTTGGGTCAGCCGGGGTTGGCTGCCCCAGCTGTGTTCCAGCCCAACTTCTCGTGCACCTCCAGCCTGCTCACTGGTGGGGCGGTGTGAGACACGGAAAAGGGCTTGACACTGTGCAAGCACTGCTCAGCAACAGCTAAAACATCCCTGTGTTATCAGCACTGTTTCAGTCACAAATCCAAAAAGCAGCACCATATGAGCTACTATGAAGAAAATTAACTCTATCCCAACCAAAACCAGTATATACTTTGTTTTCACAAAATTATTTTAAATATTGTTTTAAAAAGAGATATATATATATAGTTAAATTGATCCTTCCTGAAGGACATTTTCTCTTTCTTAGACATAACAGAGAAATCACTAGAAAAACTTATTTCATAGTAAGGGGTAACAAGTGGAACACGTTGTCGAGGTTAGTTCTTCACATAAGCTTCAGCAG
>NW_010130548.1:21131-35784 GCF_000699245.1 Pterocles gutturalis | reverse complement strand
GCCTGTAAGGGCCCTGACTACCTTCAAATTCCACATATATCATGATTGGGAAAAATACAAGGGGAAAAAAAAAATCTATAGAAGATAACATACAGGAGTCCTCTGGTGACATTCAAACCTTTACCATATTTGAAAGCTGCTTTGAAGAAAAAAGTTTCTAATTTTCTGTACTGTTTAACAGCTCTTTCCTGTGTCCACAAAGACTTGATTCCTAGCTGTCAACAAAGGCTTCTCCTTTTCCACAGCTTCCACAATATTTTTCTTTATTACATATTTGCCCTACATCCAGTGCAAACAGGAGAGCCTGCTGTTGAGGACTTAACAGAGGACCAGTTGCCTGGTTTCAAAGAGAAATTTGAGAAAGAGGTGATGGAGCAGCCTAATGAGGAGCACTGTGATGTCTGGTACAAAATACACCACTTACAGGCTAACTTCTCCTTCCTCTCCACTGTCTATGTAGTTCAAACATGCTCAAGAAACAGGAAATTTTCAATGTTTAGCAGACTGTTTCAAACCACCACTGTTCCTTGAGCAGGTGGAAATAAATCAATGTCTACTATAAGGCTTTTTTCAATCTTAACTCTGATGCATTGCTTGTTATTGAGCTACAAAACACCCAAACACTTCTGGTATTTAAATTTACTCTGACGCTCTTACTCATACAAATAAGATTAAAAAAGAAATTATAATCAATAACCAACGATAAAAGCAATAAAACCAAAAGTACTTACATTAAATTTAATAATGTCATATATCAAGTACCGAGGGACAACTTGTCCATTAACCTTGTCGATGATCATTTCCTTCAAAGAAAAGAGATGACATTTACATTTATTTCATGAATACAGAAGAATGTCAACACAATTATAATTAGTGCATGTACCTGCAAGCATGATGCAATCAAACACTGGCCACATCTTTATTATAAAAAGATTTTACAATAGGTCAAGATTATAAAAATAATATTATGGTCTTAAATGTCTCTGAACATGAATGAAGTATTCAGTAAGAAGCCAGGAAGCTGTATTAAAGCTCCACATTCTGATCTGCAACATTTACACACTAGTTTCCCCACAGCTTTCAAAATCACTACCTTTCTTGAGTGAATAAGGAGTTTTTAGAAACCTCAGTAAGAACTGTGATCCTAAGTCAACCAAGTACTTTTGGAAATGCTGCCTACAATAAGTAGTACAACAGCAAGGAAGTAAAGAATAAGCATTAACATCCATTTTCTATGCTCAGGCTGGATCTTTTCACATTAACAGTGTCCAAGGAAGCACTGACACCTGCAATTTGCTTGAATGTTGCACTGTGACTAAACAGAAGGGTTCCTGCAAATTGAAATATCACAGATGCTACCTGTATCACACAAAATTAGATAACATTCAATATATACTCATAAACCACCTTGAAAATATGTCAGCAAGGGGAAAGACTGTTACTGATCCAACATCCAAACACAAAAGTGTTTCCTGAACTTAATGGTACAAACAGAAATATATACATCTTATGTGACAGTGCTTACATATGTAATTTAGTCTTCCTATGATATGAATTAGATATAGTTTATTAGTTTGATGAACTTTGAAATACTCACTGCTCTAAATGCAATCATTCTTGTCCTTGCCCCCTCCCCCAATTCCTCCCTAATAGGTTAGCTGTATCAGCTAAGGATTTTTTTCTGACACTACCAAGTTAAAATTCCAGATTCACACATAAAAGATGAAATAATTGAAAAATGTGAAGATTTTTCACTATAACATGATGAAAACAAAACTGTGAGCTTAAGAATTAATCCAAAAGAGAACTTTACATCAACTCTAACTTTTTGAGTGTGCTTCTTGCCAGGTCAGTGGCATTTTTATGTTTTACAACCTTTTAACTTCTCTTAAGATCCGTAACTTCTACAGAGTAAACCCAAACAAGATTCTCAATGTAAGACTGATTTTCAGTCTGTACACATACCAAGCTTCTTGAATTGTACCTAGTATTTAAACACATCTGGCTCTGGAAAATAAGCAAGCAGTTATAAAACACAGATGTTTTAAAGTAAACACTAAGCTTGAATCATTTAAAACTCAACTAGAAGACATGAAACTGTTGTTTTCAAAAACCAAAGAGAACCAAAAGTTACCTACTGAATATTTTGGAATCTCATCTTCTGTGGACACAATACTAAAATGGAGATTGCTGCACGTGGCTGTGAAAGCCCATTCACAGGTGTCACCTGAAGTGACCTTACTCAACTCCTTTCCATATAGTCAAAAAATAATTCAATGAGTGAAAAATATTCCTTTGTTATACTACAATACCTTATTCTTAACTCAAAAAATCATTTAGCCATAGGTACTGTCAAATAACATTTGCAAAAAGTCTGTGTAGAAGTGATGTAATGAAATGCCATTTTGTCACTTCCCAATACTAGGTAAGACACCAGTAAGATACCAAAGAAACAGCAGATGCAACACTGCAATGCCTTTCTGAACAATAAATTTTATAACCAACTGCAAGAACAGATGGAGTAGACACACCTTAAGAGAAGAAGGCATGATGTTCCAACTTGGAAGAGTGGGTAAAGATAGAAGGCAGGGGAAGACGAAAAAAAAAAAAAAAAAATACCACACCTCACCCAGAATTCCTGAGAGGAACCAGGCAGGTGTTTTCCCATTCATCATGAGAAACAAAGTAAAACTGAAACCAAAAAATGCTACCATATTTCTTTAAAGCTTCAAATGCATTAGCAGGTGAAACTAATTTTTAAAATACATTTAATTGAACATATACTTAAGATTTAAGGATTAATTTCCTCAAGATGCATATTCAGAGCCTCAGCTTTGATGCAAAATCAGCATTTGTATGCAAAACCCTGAAAACATTTCATTGCTTGGCATTGGAAGATTTTATGCGTAATTTTCAAGATCTGAATCTCTGGATATTCAGTTTAAGAAGAATTATAACATATAGCCACAGGACCAAGAATGATTTTTAAACCTTCTCTGGAATGTTCAGTTTTAATACAGAATTAATTTTATAAAGAAACTTTTTCTCTACTTCAGACATGTATAAACTTTTTTGATTCTATTACTGGTCAAACTAGCCTCTTTCCTCACATCCTCGCTTCTTTTATTCCTCCCCTATCCCTGAGTCTCTTTTCACATCCTGACTGGACTCCCATCTACCAGAGCAACTAAAGAATAGCACAATATGCCTCAGAAGTAGAGATGACAAATTCCTGCACTCTCATCCCCATCATGACAACATTCACTGCTCCATTACTTACGCCAATACAACTGTCACAAGGCAAAAACTGTAAAGTGATCATAAGAACGATTCAGATTAGAAATATTCTAACACATTGTTTAACAGTCTGATTCCAGAATCTTCCTTGAAATTATGAGAATTAAAAAATACCTCAGGGAATGGACCTCAAAGGCAAGTTCAGAGACTGTTAGGAAAAAGTAGGATTTGAGAAACTGATCACATTCAAACTCACTCATTCTGATCTGAGCAATAATCTGACACTGTAAGGCTATATTTAAGCCAAATTTTAGATAACCAAAAACTTAAACTCCAAACCACTCACACTCACGCACATAATCAAACACAAAATCATCCACAAGACACACCTGCATACATGCATTTCCTTTTAGAGGCCCCTGACGGATTCACAGCCACTACTGTGTTTTAAAATTACCACTGTAGTAAGTATGATCTTTACAACTTGTCTATTAGCTGTTAGTTTCAGTATTAGCTTAACCTGCAGGCTTGCAGAACAAGGTCCAATGCCCAGTTTCTTCAATGTAATCTGGCAAACTGTGCTGCTGTTAATCTTTTCTTAATCTTGTGGTGCTGCAGAGCATAGTCTTACAGCATATTAGTAACTGTGCTAAGAGCTTTCAGCTGGACAAGTACTAAAAGAACAGTGCTGGACTGACAGCTCACAGACCTTTTTTTTTTTTCTTGAATCACCTATCTAGCAAGCAACTTGGACTTCAAATAATCTAAAATTTTATCATAAAGCAAAGGCTCTCATTTTACCAGCCCCTTGTAGAATGTATTTGTTGACGAGACAGAGTATGAAATCAGACCTAATCACACATCTGTTTGTTGTGCCTTCTCCTCCTGTGACTTGCCTTTCCTTTGTCCATTTACCTTCAACACAATTCTAGCCACTGCTGTACTTCAGGCATAAAAAGTTATGCCATTTCTTGAGAAAGCTTACAAATAAGTGAGGTCTGTACTGATACAAAAACATAAATTAATCTCCATCTCACTCTCCACTTTTGGAATTCTTGGCCCTCCTAAGTCTTCAAGTGTGAAAAATATCTTAATAAAAATATACATAAAACTGTTCACACAAATATTAAACAGCAAATCAAAGCAACACAGTACTTCAAGCCTAAGAATGCCTCTGCATTTTCTGCTCAACTGTTCCAAAGCTAAGCAGAATGCCAAGAAAGCTCCTGAAAATAACTAATCCATTTTCTTGCATGACAGCCAAAACACTTGAACAAAAATCTATGCATTCCCTCAGACAGCAGTACGGAGGCAAAACACTTGGCTTCTAAAGGAATGCTTCATATTATACTAGTCACCTGTAGGTAATATTCAAATTCGCTTTAATGAGCTTTGCAGAAAACTTTCTTCCATGCCAGGAGAACAACCACAACTGAAGAGCTGGAGATGGGCACCGAGTATTGCAGCAGATATCTCATCACCCAAGACATAACCGATCATAGTAAGAACTGTTTGCGAGTAATTTCAGCCTGAAGTGAACTGTAAATGCATTTTAAATTCTCAAAGACAACCACATGAAAGGCTTACATAAGAAGCCTTAAAGCAAGTTAACAGATCATTGAATTCATAGAAATTGCCTTTATTAAAGTTTTATATACACTGTCACTCTAAATAAAGTTAGGGGAAATTACCAAATCTTTCGTATTCTTAACACAAGTACTTGTTTTGCTACATGGCACTGACAGAATATCTCTGTTTTGTCTTTCCTTCTTTCTCATGCTTTTTAAGATTACTGCAAAGCAATGCCATTTGGGCCACCTCATTCTATACTTTCATTCCCTGAAAGAGAGAAAGCTACTCCAAGTGCACCAAGTATGAACTACTTCAACCTGTAATTAAAGAATTAATTTCAACAGCCCTTCAGCACTAATTAGCAAAATATGTGAACACAAAAAAGACAAATCTTTCTTCCCATGGATTAAAAAATACTACCAGGCTTTTATCTGAACGGTATGGAAACTAATGTATGTCATTAAGAATATTATTATGTATGTCATTAGGAAGCTGCCTGGCTGAAGAGGCTCCTAACAGACATGATAGCTTGTGCAACCACTTTTGAGCTGACAGCATGGCATTTCTTGCGTTATGCTCTCAGTTTTTCAGTGCTGCAGAGGTGGTGGAAAATATTCCATTACCTGCTTCTCTGTCCCTGAGACATTGTTCCTTGCAATAATTACCCTCCGGGATTTCATTTACACATCCTTCAAATGTAAATGTGGGTTCAGTAAGACAGATCACTCACAGAAGTGACACTTCAAGAAGCAGGCTGACAACAAAGGCCTGAGAAAGGAGAGAAAGCTAACAATGACAATGAGGTCTCCCATATCTGAAAAGTACGTTGGGATTCAGAAGACCAAAATGGAAGATCATCTCAGATAGTCAGTACTTCAGCAAGCAAGAGTGACAGCAATGTAGAGAGCCTCCAATGCTACTGAAACTTGATAGGAAACTGCATTCACCTACATTGGCACGTATTCAGTGTAAGAGGTAATGAAGGTCTTTAGCTCATCTAAAATAGGAAAGTCAGGAAAGGTATAATCCCTTCTGTGGCTACTGTTCTGGAAGTTCACCAAGAATACCCCAGGCCAGCCTTCAGACAACAAATACAGATGTTTTATAGCTTGTTTTACAACTGGCTTACAAAGTTCATTAAATGTTTACATAATATAAATTAGTATGACAACTTAGAAGTGTTATAGTCTTAAGCAAATATAACTAAACCATTTCTAAATCACAGTCAATAACTCAGATGAGCTGAAAATAAAGGTGACAAGCAAAGACATTAATTCACAGAAGTCTATCAAAAGATGATGAAAATGTTATTAAGTTTTAGAAATATTTACATTAACTGGATTAAATTGATCATGTTTACTGTATCAAAATACAGAGCAGTAACAAGAGATGACATTCTGCATTCATTTCTTTAGATTTTCTTCAAGCCTTTTCTCGTATTCAGAGAATGTCATCTCAATACCTTGATTTATTTCAACAACAAACAGCTCCACCCAGAGCAGTCATCACTGCTATTTTATAGATAAGAATTGACTTACAAAGTGTTATTCCCACATTCAGCCAGGGACTGAACCTGTATTACTCCTGAAATCCCATGATTCACTGATCCAGGCCTAAAAATTTGTCCCTGTTTCTGAACAAAAGCAAACTGCACTGAAATTGTTACAATAATTACACAGTATGTTCCTTACCCCATCCAGAAGAGTGTTTGTTAGATGTGTGCGAAGATCTTTACGAAACGGAAACTCCAGGTTAGACACATGAAAAATAGAGTTGTCTCTATCAATCATATAAACTTCATTCTTGCCATCAATCAGCATCATGTACCTGCAAAGACAATGTTACGGTATTATACCTAAAGGTATATCCTCTGAATCTCTACTATATTGATTTATATTAAGAGTAAAAAAAAAAAAGCAGTCATGACAGATGTTATAGAAAAGCATTTAAAAAGGAATTTTTTTACAGTTAAAAGTTTAAACCTATTGCTTCAGGAAAACAGATAATTTAGTTCAATGCTATAATCACAAAGAAAACATTTCAAAGATAAAAGTGTAGAATATATATATATACACACATCTAAAAGAATGGTGCTGTGTCCAGATAAAACGATGCCTGAAATTCTATTAAAAATAACAGAGGTTTTAATGCTGTAAGAAATACATAGGCTAATTCAATCAGATTCAGCTAAAAAACCTTTTACTCCAGGTTTTCTTTATTAAGTGGACCAGAACTTTGCCTGCTATAAATCTGCAGTTTCATTCAAAAGAAACACCTTTTCTTGTCTATCACTGGTTATCTACAGTGCAGTACTGCAAAGTCCCCGTCAGTTCCTGAGTCACTTTTCATTAAAACACTGACAAATTTAGCCAAGGTATACTCATCTCACAAAGGAAACTCCAAAGCTTACCACACTATCACAAGCAACTCATGAGCTTGGTTCAGCTGCAGACATCTGAGTTTTCTAAAAGTTTCTTTACATTATGACAGTACTTGGACAGCCCAAGCCATGAATTTAGACCCCCCTATGCTAACCCTACAGAAGGTTGCTCTACAGAGTTAACAGTCCGTATACAAGAAAAAACAGTGAACAAGTAGAAAGGAAAAAATAGGGGAAAAAAAAGACAAAAACCACAAGGGACACTAAACAGCATGACAGCTGTAACACACCTAACTTACCTTTGTAAAGTTTTCCTTTGATCTCTGCAACAAGAGTACTGAAGCAGAGTTTCAGGAAGAATAACAAGATCGGGGTTGTTCAGCCTAGTGAAGAGAAGGCTCTGGGGAGACCCTATGGCAGCCTTCTAGTACTTAAAGGGGACATACAGGAGAGATGGGGAGGGACTCTTCATCAGTGAGTGGAGCAACAGGACAAGGGGTAATGGCTTTCAGCTAAAAGAGGGCAGATTTAGATGAGATATTAGGAGGAAGTTTTCTACTGTGTGGGTGGTGAGGCAGTGGCCCAGGTTGCCCAGAGAAGCTGTGGATGCCCCATCCCTGGAGGGGTTCAAGGCCAG
The DNA here is from genome assembly GCF_000699245.1 of Pterocles gutturalis. Classification (NCBI taxonomy): domain Eukaryota; kingdom Metazoa; phylum Chordata; class Aves; order Pterocliformes; family Pteroclidae; genus Pterocles; species Pterocles gutturalis. The sequence goes on along the minus strand of NW_010130548.1, from coordinate 27,958 downwards.
GCTGGATGAGGCTTTGAGCAACCTGGGCTAGTGGAGGGTGTCCCTGCCCATGGCAGGGGGTTGGAACTTGATGATCTTTAAGGCCCCTTCCAAACCAAGCCCTTCTATGATTCTGTGATAGGTACGCAGACAAAGATCTCCTCAAACTTGTGCAGCAGCCTAGAAGAGCACACCTTCTGACTGCAGAAAATAAGATGAACAAATTTCAACAGAAACTACTATCAAAGGCCAGATGCAACAAGTCAACATCTCAGCAGCGAATGAGAAGAAATGCAGGTGCTGAGAGCATACCACAGGCAGCCCTGGAAGTGAAAACTAGCAGCTTGAATCTGATACGGTAAAGGAAGATAGAAACTGCTGTGTGACTCAGAAGGTTGGCAAAGCAAAAAAAAACCAGAAAAGTGCCTTTTTGGAGCCAACAAGAAGATTTGACTGCACCTAGTGAAACTTGGCGTTCTTACTAACACCAGTGAAAAGAACAATATAGTTATCAAGATGTGACTGAATGATCAGACAGGAAACACCATGGCCTAACAGCGGTATGAAAAATAAGCACACAAGAGACAGAGCTGCCATGAGGACTCACAAGCATGTCTCAGTTTGGTGTCTCAGTCAAACCTCAGTTATGTCAATTTAACTAACTGCCACCGAGCCCTTGTAACTGAACTTTTGCCTGATCAAGCTGTAACTAACCATGTTGGTGGTCTATACCAAAACTGAGAGCATGACACTGAAGCTGAGCTTTCTTCCACTGATCCTTTCATTTCACCTTGCCCACAGATGCACGAAAAGCACCAATGCGACTACTAAGGTTCTATTGAAAAAAAACAGAAAAGCAAAAAAGAAGAAAATAGGAACACTAACAACGGTCAAGACAGTTCAGTGGTTCTAAAAGTTCACAACATGTAATGTTCTTAAATAGCCTCCAATACAAATAGGGAAGGCACACAAACCTGCTCAGAGCAATTAACCCGTTTGAACTGCAGTAGTTTGACAGCACAGAAGAGGATTAAACTGGATTAAAAGTAAAAGTTGATAGGAGTTTCACCATGCACACCAGAATACTTTGAAAGAAAGCAAGTGTATTTTGAAGACTCATTCAGCAAAGAACTTTTCATGCTTGCAGAAGTCTTCAAATATTCTGGATATATGTTGGGGAAAAAAACAGCACCCTTCATAATTCATCCATTTCTCCTTGGAAAGTCCTGGTTATGAAGAAATAACAAGCTATCAGCAGTCTTTTCTAAAATTCACCATTGCTCTTACAAGTAATGCCCACAGGATCTCTGCTGTCAAAACAAAGCAGCAAGCATCCCACAAAAACCTTGCAAGCAAATGGTCTTCACAGATTTGCACAAACTGTCTGCGCAGATCCTGCCTCTAGAAATCAGTACAGCTGACTCCAGGAGCACAATACCACCCATGTAGCTTAAGTAAATACTGTCTTTCAGTATTATGACTATACTCATAATTCACCATAGATCAGCTCAACTAGCGTTTCTCCACACACGAGTACTTCAATCTGTTACATAACAGTTGCAATAAGAAAAAAAAAAAAAAAATCCACCCACAAAAAAAACACAAAAAAAGGAAAACAGAAAAAACCATATATGAGCAGAAAACCCAATGCAGGGAGGGGCGGGCGGGGGGGGGGGGGGATTAAGTCAATGCAACATTAGGACAGCTGAAAGCTGCACATTTGTGAAAAAAATAATTCAATATACATTCAACTAGGTAACTTGGTGCCAGTTCTTCAGAAGCAAGAATAATCTACAGACAACATTTTCAAACCATGTATATTTATACAAAACTAATTATAAAGAGTATGTTGTGCTTTTCTCAGAAATTAAACGTCGAGGGAAGAAGTAGAAGTGCATAAGTAAGAAAAAAAAAATAGGTGCAATACTTTAATACTACAAATAAGCTTTACTGGCCATCTCTGCACTCCCATATCCGCTGGTGTTTTAAGTACCGTTTTCATTGTAACTTGCTTCAATGGCAAAATAGCACTTAAAGCTTCAGGAGATCTAGTACTTAAAAAACCAAACTTGCACCATGTGGTACAATATGAGATCTTACAACTGCTTTGAAAAAGAAAAAATAACCAAAACACCATAAACAGTTAAAAGCTTTATTTTCAGCCACCTAAAACATCTACAGGTTCAGACTACACACAGAAGATTTCATCAAAATGTGTTAGTCAAACATCAAAACTAAGACTACACACCACCACTTTCTCTAGATCTTTCACTCAAAACAAAATCTACAGAAATTTACTAAAAAGTTGGTAGTTGGATAGTGCACCAGTCACTAGAGGTGAGATTCCTTCTCGTTCAAACCACAGCACTAACATTACATCTCTTCTCTTTTTAAAATTTGTCACTGTTAGCTGTTTAGACAATAAATTCTAAATGGCAGGGACAAGTCTTACAACTGCATGCAAAACATTTCTAACCAAAGTTCACCAGGAATCACAATTATATCTTACCTCTGAGAGCCACTAAGAAATAGCATGTGCTTACTTTGAAGACACAAAAAAAAAAAAAAAAAACAAAAAAAACATTTGGTCTTGGAACAATAAATTACTTTAATGTAGATCCATTTGTCATGGGTCTCATGATACATTTGCGTAACTTAGAAGCTGAGCAAGTTCTCTGCACAAGAAAGACATGAGACTGACCCAGATATGTCTGTTTTGAAAGGGTTTTGTTGGGTTGGTTTTTTTTAAGCTGAAAGCCTGAAAAAATTTCCCACCCCCAGTTTAATAAACTGTTGAAAAAAAACCCCTCTGAATGTGTCCTAAACAGCAGAATTTTTCAAAATTCTACTTACTACCAACATGAGACAGAAGAAATCTGGTCAAGGATAGACTGACAGCCAGAAGTGTTCTATGAGCAGATGATAACTGAAAATGTGCAAGCTGCAAAAGAGATATGCAACCATGCCAAGGTTTGGTTGAAACTGAATTTATTAATTAATAAGGGGGTTTGCTTGGTTGACTGGGGGTTTTTTTGTTTGCTTGCTTGTTTAACTCAAAAAGCATAAGTTCATGTGCTTAACGTCAGGCTTTAAGTTTTCTCCAGATGACACTTCAAACTTTCTTGGAGAAATCTTACAGACTGCTGATCAGTACCTTTCTGAATATTACTTGGATGTGCCCTGACCAGTTATATTTTAAGAAACTAATAAACACCAGAATAGAGAGAGCACCTCTGGGCAACACCACAGAGGCAAAGAAAGAAGAACGATGATTTCTCAAATCCATTCAATAGGAACTGTCAGGCATTGTATTGCATACTGTGAACAGTACTTGCCACACAGCTGTACATTTATTACTAATTACCTCTATTGTGTGAGCACCCAAAAGCTCCAATTAGTAACCAGGCCCCATTGTATTAGATTCTGTGCAAGTACACAAGATGACATGGTCCTGTATCAGACGGCTCAATCTGAATTTAAAACAAGACAAGTGAATAAAAAGAGCAAGGGTGGAGCAGCGGTAAGGGCAGTAACAGAACTGCTCATTCACCTTTTTGATCTACATGAAAGCGGAGAATCGTGTTTGAGTGACAAACATCATCCCTCTAAACTGCCAATCCAACCACTACAAACCAGACAGCTTCCACTGCAACAAAAGCTCTGACAAGCTAGTTAAAGAAGAAAGGGTCGCGGTGTCCGCACAGATTAATCTCACAAGCAGATAAAATATCTAGTCATAGAAATGTTAAAATCTAAAGTTTCATTAAAAGCTACTTTTCATTCACTTATGGTCCTGAGGCAAGGTCCGTTATTAATTCTAATCGGACATTAGTATTAACACGGTAATTCAGGAAATGGGATGAAAATGTCATTAGTAAAGTATTACAGCTCTTGGCATTATACAAGCAGATCTCCAGCTCACCTACCAGAGTATTAGTAACTTGAATTTTTAATATCAACCACCAAATACCATCTTCAAAAGTTTTCTCTTAGAAATCAATTATTTTTAGCTTACTCAAATAAAGACAACTGTTTCAAAGGCTTACTGGTATCCACATATTTTCTGTTCATACAGTCCACATCAGCTGGGCCCAAAATACATGTTAGAAGAATTATTTTACTAAACTTTCAATTTTTAGTTTAGTTTGGGATTGGTTGGGGGTTTTTTTTTTGGGGGGGGGAGGTGTTTTGTTTTGTTTTTTCACACAATTCTGAAGCTGACTTGAACAATATGGAAAAGGAGCAGTTAAAAACTGAGGTTTCTCCTTTATGTGGATGCTTAGTATTTTTCACCATTAATTTTGAAGTACATTTCAGGAAAATACTATTTAAGGCAAAATAAGGCAAATTACTTGGTCTCCATAAGAGTCAGGAACAAGAACAGAACTGTGTCTCCCAATCTGCAAATCCAATATTGCACCCACCAGAGCATGCAGCCTCTATCCTCTTTCCCACCTTATTAGGATTTACAAAATCGGATTTGAAAATACTTCTCAACACGGTACCTCACATTCAGCATCGTGCTTGCCGAAACACATTTATGATGAAATCGATCTCCTAGAAGTTCACAGAAGTTTTGCCACTGATTTCAGTTTTATTATGTGCCTCACCTGGGTTTAACTCACCTCCCTCCTCCAAAATCCCAGTAACTATCCTAGCAAGAAGGTTAATATGTTAATTTCATGCTTTATAGGAGTCTTAAAATCTTAAGTATAATAAAAAAATACAGCACAGCTTCCTCAAACTTTGAGACCTCATTTTCTGAGTTTGAGTTCAACACAAACTTAATTTTCTGAAAAAATCTACACGTAGAAAATGTAATAGAAATATTTTTAAAAGAAGTTATAAGAGCTTTCTTTGCCCCACAGTATTTCTCTAGACGGGCTAGATCAAAGAAGATTTATTTCAACATTGTTGATTGTATTATCATCACTTTTTTTCCTTTTAAAAAGGAAAAATAAAGGAGAAGCTTGTGTCTGTATTATCACATTAAAGAATACAAAATGTAAGAAATTCCATCATCAACTCTAAGTGCAAAATACACAGCAGCTCTCCGTTCCCAGAGGGGTTCATCCCACAGCCTAGAATTCAGTCTCGTCAAAGTACCGGCCTCCCACACAAATAAGCATTACCCAAATCAGAATAGTAATTAGCATCACTGATATGTTTGCAGATGCAGAAGCAACAACGAAATCCTGTTGCAGATATAATTTTCAATTTCTTAACTTCCTTTTGTGGCTGGCAACACTTCAAACCCATGAGTGTGTCACCGCTCCACAGGTTGATCACCTACGACACGGCCAAGCCATTTCAGCACTTTACTCTGGACCCTGACACTCCCCCCTGGCAAGACAGTATCAAACACTGCAGAAGGGGCCAGGAGAATGAAAATTAATGACTGCCCTCTACCCATTGACAGTAGGAGATCATCTATCTGTGTCACTAAACCACCGCAGCTCCGTGTCCTGGCCTGAATCCAGGCTGTGCTGCATCCAGAGGAACAGTTTAAATTAGATGAGTTTGAAGTTGGCCTGTGGCAGATGGAGCAATATACCCTAAAGTCCTGATAAATGGGGAAGGCTCAGCTTGCTTTCTTGCCTTATATTAATTGCTGCTGGCAGCGGTTGCTGCTTCAAACTATGTCACCTGAAGGATGAAAAAGCCTGGATACAGGGACACTAACACAGGAAGTTATGTGGAGACTCACAATATTATTTTCAGTGTGTAAACAAAATGAAAACAACGTCTTTCACCAGCACACTGACAGCTCTGTCACAAATACCATTTTCAAACTCACATGTGCATTTTCATTTGCACAAATACACAGCATATCAGCCAGCAAGAAACACTGCTACACAGAAGCAGCTGCAGAATTATGTATTTGACTTGATACTCCAAATTCTAAATAAAATTTTTAAAAACCACACCCATAGGCCCTTGGAAGCTAACCTGCTCTGAATACACCAGCACTTTATATTTCTCTCTAGGTTAAGTTCTGCCATCAACAGTCTCCCCAGTATATTAAACCAAAAAAATCCTTAGATTTTGACTGACATTCATTGCCAATTAACAGCCTCTAGCTCCAACACTTCCTATTCATGACCTCGCATTTTCTACAACTAAATATCCTTCCAGTTTTATTATTCTGCTCATTCTTTACTTTAGCAATCTTCATTACTCAGTCTCTATAATAAATCAAAATTTTCTCCAAGCCCAGAAGCATGAGATCTACGAGGTCAAAAAACCTACTTTCCCCTTACATGGTATACAAACTCCTACCAAAATGGTTGAGCTCAGAAGAAATGCCATTCCTCATCTATACTGCGTGCTCCTCAGTCCTTCTGATTTCATTAACTACTTCCCTTAATTAATCCAAATACATCACTTTAGAAAGAGAGAATGTACATTATTGATCTATTTTTACCTCTCATTACAATCATAATGTTCTAAATTTAAAGCAAAGCCTTGTAAACAATGACCCAAACTTATCTCCTACAATTAAGATTTTTTTTCTCAATATTAAAATACTGTGTTACTAGGCTACTATTTAGTAAGTGAAGATACCTCGTGTATCTCTTATTACATTCAGAAGCACCTGGATTTGTCACTGGTCAAAATTCCCCACCAATTCTCCACCCCCAAAAGAGGGTGGAATTCAGCTTCTGATTAAGTTTCATAATTGTAAGGTATCTACTTTACGGTGAAATGAATAGTTCCCTAGGCTTCAATAACTGTGTTTCCTAAACTCTTATTACACCAGTGGAGATCTAGACACTCAGCTTGTATTAAACATTTAAGTGTGCTCATAGTGAGAGCTCTGGTCAGGCTGGGTATCTGCAGCAGGTTCA
>NW_010130548.1:16941-21100 GCF_000699245.1 Pterocles gutturalis | reverse complement strand
CACACAAGTTTACCTTAATCCTATGTCCTGGGACAGAGTTAAGGTAGTGTGAGGCTGTGTTTCGTGTTTGTGCTGAGAAGGCAGCTGATCACATACTGATGTTTATAGTTGCTGCCAGGACAGTCAAGGACTTTTCAGCTTCTCTGCTGTGCCAGTGTCTGCAGGTGCAGGAGAAGCTGGGAGGGAGCACAGCCCCAGCTACTAGTCTAGGATTTAATCTTAGGTTTAGGATTGAGACATAAATTGGCCAGTGATATTTTGTATATCATGCCCACATACCACAATGAAAGGGTTATGCTTAATTTTGATATTCATAGAATCATAGAATCATTTAGGTTGGAAAAGACATCCAAGATCATCGAGTCCAAATGTAAACCTAACACTGCCAAGTCTACCACTAGACCATGTCCCTAAGTGCCACATCTACATGTCTTTTAAATACCTCCAGGTATTGATGAATTGGTATACATCAATCCATCCTGCTTATCTGAGATCACAGAACTTTATTTCCACAAAATTCATTAAGGTGGTATTCCCCACATATATACACTTCATGCAAGTCACCACTGTAGGATAACAGGTACATCATAACTTACACAGGTATTTGGTCTCCATAATCTTTACTACTCGGCAGTCTCCTCCACTGTTATCTCGCTCAACATCAAATTATTTTTCTTATTCTTGCCTGCCATCACTCTCCTTTAAACTCTGAACACAAGTTTCCCTTTTCATTTGCTCCCCTTGACAACCCAAGGTCCAGAGATATTTGTGACTGTCATGACTCTGAAAACCATCAAAATGAGGCAGTGAATCTGCAGATGATCACATTTACTACAGAAATCTTCAGAACACCCCAACCTACAGTAACGAACACTGCAAGTCTGAATATCCCAAATGTACCAAGACGCAGGCAGGAAGAGAGATATGACCATACTTCCCCACCTTACAAGGCTCTAAATTAACCCTGTCAGCTGAGAAAGCTAGTATAGCAGCTACTTTTTAGAGGTCAGTGAGGGCACAGACATGCATCTGCAGTCAAAAACAACAGATCATTAGGTCACATAACTAAACAGGATGGTATCTAATACAGATATAACATTGCGTCATTACACAGCTTACTGGTATCCCCTCACCCGGGATACTATGTGCACCAGCATTAGCAGGGAAGTCAGTTTTTGAATAAAGCAGATAACAGTAATACTGTGGAGCATGGAGAAATGGAGAAGTGTGGAAACTGGTATCATTTCTCCTAATATAGTACCATAGTCCAGACTGAGTTCAAACTTTAGTTTTTCCTATTTCATAAATCAAGGATAAAGATGCCTTTAATTAATTTAACAGATGGCAAATTCGAAACCAATGTAAATCTCCATTTTCTATCTAAAGTATTATTAGACTGTGAAACTCTGCAACAGAGCTGGTAAAACCAAGAATTTCACAAGGTTAAAAAAGACTATCCAGTTACAGTGTTTTTCTTGACTGCTTTCCAAGGTTTTATTTAAGTTAGAGTGCTGTGGGGTTTTTGTTTCTTTATTTCTAAAAGGATATTAAACTTTATGGGTTAAATCTGAAGTCATCTTGTTATCATTGTTTGACCGATAACAAAGGGTATACAATCTACAACTACTATATATTAAAGAGTTCTCATAGTATATTATCACATACCTGCTGTAAAACAAAAGAAAAATTGTTAACTATCTGGAAAAGATGTGACCCAGTAACAGAATCTGTATACTAATAGATGTATTTTAAATACTAGATTCTCTTTGCTTCACCCAAATTTTAATGATGCTAAGTGGTCAAGTACATACAAGTACATTTCTACATTAGAGGGAGGAGCACTATTGGAAAACAACTGTACGGTATAATATTCTGATTACTTTTTTAAAAACTATAAGATTAATTGAAAAAATTATAACTCCAGCTTGACTGAACTATCAAATTATATCATTATTATTATTATTATTATTTATTGCAGATATTGAGATTCAAGCTTGCTTGAACTTGTTTTGACTCCATCCGTCCTCCACAAATTTTAGTCTAAAAGTATCTCGGAGATTTAGACGGAAATTTATGCCTGAAGCAACAGGCTCAAATAAAGCAGCAGTTACACAATAGTATAAGAAAGAAAAAAAAGAAAAGTTTAGTATCAGATGACAAGTAGTTATACTCCTTCTTTCCCCCAAGCAGGAGAACCATAATATCTCTCACGGAGGCCCACAACATAGGAGGGAAGTAAAAGAGTATCACAGCTTTGAAAAAGGAGGTTCCCTGAACTTTGAACTGATTTAGGCCAGAATGTATCTGGGTCAATTCTGCCTACATCATAGGCACAAGCCACGGAAGTGCTCACAGATTAGAAGATCAGTGCCAAGGGAAAGTGCTGTCCTAGGTATTTATATAGCTAAACTTTACAAACTGAATGCCATTCCTTCCTGAATAAACTTAAGCCATTACACTTCATGGATGTGCCCGTAATCCCTGTGCCAAGAGAACCAGCAGCACAGGACACACTGTTCCACTATCAAAAGTGGTTTGGGAGAAAGGAAAAAAATAAATAAATCAATCAGTAATCACCGATACTTGCTGCTTGAACATCACGTACACATGCAGGCACACCATTTATCTTCATCTAATTAGAACATTTTAGGACCACAGTTGATTAAGATTAGTATTCATAGCACAAGCTACATAATAAGCATTTTAATGCATTAACCATTTATGAATAAACAAAAGAGCTTGCTTAGAAGACAATCTGTCCAAATATTCAAATAGTTATATATGCATAATCAGTTAAGTAGTTCTTTTCAAGGAGCTCAGAATTGCGAGCATAAAACTTTGTGAGTTGTCAAAAGGCTTTGGAACTATGAAGCATCAAGCCTGCTACTTCATAAAATATACTATCTTTATGGTATCCCATCAGCAGTGCTCCTTAATCACTTAAGAAAAGGACACAAAAACAACAGCCTTTCTAGTCCCGAAACACATCAACTTTCTAGTCTCAAAACACATCATTCGTGCTTCACCACCCCATCTTCTCTTCCCCTCCTACCTAAACACACAAAATAAAACCACGAATTATGCTTTTTCAGAAAATTCAGAGGAATGCCTTTTGGAGTGCTTAACATCCATGAATTGGTCTTTTCAGCAATCATTAGAAAGGCAGTTTAGACATTATAATCCAGAATTATATATGTAACTTTTATGTACTTTTGCAGAAGCTTGACATTATAATATCCTTACATACATAAAAGCTAAACTTCAGGTTCCTAACAACTGATTAGTACTGTAGTCTATAAAAGCTATTCATAGCTTTTAACCTTGACTGGAGGGAGGAAAAAAAAGTTTTATTACAACTGTTTCAATAACTTTCACAACTTCAATTTCCATCCAATTAAGTCTATTATTCATAATAAAGTCAGTGAAATAAATCCCACATGGATTCCAGACTCATCCTAAACCAAGGTTCCTCCTGCTGCAGAACTACAGAACTAGTTTAAGAATGGGCAAGCTTGTTTTCTCTTAGAAAACTAGTTAAAATAATTATAGAGAAGGACCATAAGGGGCTATGCCACATAAACAAAAACTGCATTTTCCTTGCAAACACCTTAAAAATGTAGCATACAACAAAACCGTGCAGAATTAGGAACAGGGGAACAGCAAGTCACTTTACCCTTTTCACTAAGGTTTTTGTTGCAAGTCTTCTCTTTAAATACCATCCCATTTTGATAGTTTCATGGGGATAATAGAAAAATCCTTACAGCTACTACTCTGAGTTATTCAGTGAAAATAATAACAAATGTCTGAAGAGTAGCTGTCCTACACACACGAACAACAACGTATAATTAGCACTCAACAGTTGAGGCTTTGCCCATTGCTGACAGTTACATAAGCACATGCTTTGAATAAAGCTCATTTAACTTGGAATCAAACCACTTGAGTTAAGCCCAGTTGTTCACAAAAAGATGTCACTTCTATAAAGAAATCCATTTGGATTTGAAAAATCTATTCGGTACATGTCCAAACCCCTGAATATTTCTGTCCTTTAAAATTTCAGACCACAGAAACATGCCTCAACCACAGAGGAAGGGATACACAGCATTACCAACCAATGGTGCAAAACTGAAAAATATTTAAGTCTATTTCTTAAGATAAGGGG
>NW_010130548.1:0-16910 GCF_000699245.1 Pterocles gutturalis | reverse complement strand
GGCTGGGGGGGAGACCGGGGGTGAGGGGGGTGGAAAGTGTGGTTTAAAAGCGCCCAGATGATTCTTGTGTGGGTTCTTAACACCATCCTGTCATTAGGAGGAAAATGCTCCTTCCTGACCCCAAGATCATAAACATGTATAACCCTAAACATGGCTAAATGACAAGACACTCAAAACACTATATATAAGAATTCACTTATTCACTAGCCATCTAGGGTCAGAAAGTAAGGTGCCCAGAAAGGAGGGATTCATATCTTGAGAAAAGCTCTTTACTTACAAACGCTTTCCAGTGACTAGTGGCCCAAAACTTTCCCATTAGCACCATTTCCTAAGCCATCTGCCAAATCTCAACATCTTACATTTTTGTCCCACTCCTCTAAATCAGGAAAGAATCCACCAACAACTGTGTAAACCTCCACTTTAGGCACCTTCCACCACTGGACATAAAATTCCTCATCCATGAGAATCTGGTCACTTGTACCAATCTGAAAATTAATCTATGGCTTCTTTCTCACTCCCAGCAAAGAGTCTCCTTCAAGTTCAAGTCCACATTAACATCTTTGCTCCCAGGAGACAATCTTTTGGTTCTCTAGATCTGCTTTCATGACAAGCTGGTTTCTTGTTCTTAATAATGAGTTCTCAAGTGCATAGATTTGTTTTTTAATTGGATTAGTACTACTCTCCAATCTTCTCTTTCCTCCTTCATTCTCGTTATTGTACCAACTTTCTCTCTAACGTCCCCCTGTCTCTCAGGGATAATAGTTTTTCCATGAACCCATTCAACTAGCTCTTCTTTAATCCTTTGCAGACAGGCTACCGTTTTTCTTCCTTGTCACCTAATTTTGGACTAGTTTCTTTTACTTCTTGATTTCTAAAACAAACAAAAAAATCTGGTTTTCAGTTTTCTCTAATTTTTTAGAGCTGTTCTTTAGCGACGATCACCTTTTCACAAGTTACTCGTCAGAAACAACTTTTGGATAACTTTTCATATTAGGAATCTGCAGTTTCTCAGTTATGCATGTAAGCTTCATCTCATCATGCAAAGGATCAAAGAAGAGGGTGAGAAAAAAGTATTTAGCGAAGAAAATTCAGAGAGAAACTTTTACCTTGTCTTCATTACCTTTTAACAACATGCATGAAATGTTATCTTAAAACACACCAAGTAAACTTCCCTCAAGTAGCAGTCACAAATATGCTTCTGAAGAGGCTGCAACTGACAATAATTTTAAAGTTCTTAACAAAACGAGAAATTTTATTTAGGTTTGATAATACAGTAACTTACATGCTTTGGATAAATCAAAATTATTTGATTAGTAAATACAATCCAAAAAATTTGGCCACTAGCTTTATCATACAGTTAAGTGTAGCTTTACTGTTTTTATTTTGTAGTATGATCCCAACAAAATGAGAATTATTTAGGCAACAGGCCTTTTTTCTAAAATGCAATTTCCTAATCATGAAAAAACTAACTTCAGAGATATTCCTAATTATTTTGATACAAACTCCTCTTAGAATATTAGCAGCAAGTCTCAAAGAGCTGCTTTACATTCTGTGTCTACTTGTTCGCATTTAGATACCTACAAGCCATCAAATTTGCATGGATATTTTTCAAATATAATAGCCTTTGGCAAGAACTACTTGTTCTGCATTTTTTTAAATAGCTGCCTTACGATAATTGAAGAGCCACAGCATTATGACCATTATTTTTAACAAAACCTGCACGTGTACAGATGTGAAAAATAAGAAGGCACTCAAACAAATGTAGGAAAATAACTTACACCCCTTAATAGCTTGCCCTTAGTTCAGGTCACATCCTACCATTATAAAACCTAGTCCTGTTTGATTGTATTAATTTGAATTATTCCACAGACATTTTAAAGCTCTTTATTATTCTTAGTGGCAACAGTCTTTTTTTCAACACTGGTGTCTCATTACTTTACCAACCCTACTCCTGTCTGAACATTCAGCTCCACTCATTAGAACAAACATCTGCTACAAACACACTATTAATGAGATTCATATTAAGGAATACAGCAAGCCGCTAACCACCTGGGTTAATCACTTTACAGTACAAAGTTGATAATATAGAGTCATACAGTATGCCCTGAACATACTGTTACAATTATCTTCCTCAGATAGCAGCTACTGTTTCAGAAACACAGTACGACAAAATTGACTACATTTGTAAAGCTGTACATACCTGGTAGCTACTGTTAACATACAACGTCTATTTCATCTCAACAAAGCCAAAAGGCATTATTTCAGTAGAGGGAAACCTGCCCTTTGGATTTCTGTGCCTTATGAATGCATCAGCATTAAAATTGTTTTTAAGACACCAGACGTTTGACAACTGTTACAATAAATACACAGGATAGAATTCACACCAAACCAGTCAGAATAGCTGCAGACTTAAGTGATTTACTTTCTTTACAATAATAATTTAAAGCAATATGACTTTAGAGGTGGTTTTCCCCAAAACAGAATGAGTTACATTTAATATTCACATACATGCAAGCAGCTGGCACAAAGGAAATATTTTTCCAGAGAGAGCCAATGCTAAGTGAGCTTCAGAGCTCTTTTAATTTAAAGTTTGTTTGTCTAAACCTGAGATGCAAATGTACACATCTTTATAAACAGGAGGGGATAAGAATTTGTTCACAGTGCATTTCCCTTTGGAGCGAACATGCTTCAGAAGGAAAGCTGGAGCGAGAACAAGGAAGCGTGCCTTGCTGATGTTCACGGAACCAAGGGCTCTGGAAACCAGGCACAGAACGAGTGCAGGCACAAACTCCGTGAATCAGGACAGACTAAGTAAGGACAAGACAAAAGATTTTGAACTCAGGGCTCCAACAGAATGGAGGAGGAGGACTTTTGACCCAAATCAGACTCAGAACCCATAAATTTACAAAAGTACGATACTACTCCAGTAAATGATCCCAAAATATTTTATAGAATCATTGTCAAATAATTTAACTAATCATTTTCACATACTTTGCCAACACAAGATGAAAAAGAACGCTCTTTCATTTAGGGAAATGCTTCCTTTTCTAAAAAAATTATGGGTAGGGAAATGCAAAAATACTAAGAAAGCAAGAAAACTTGCACTGTTCTACCACCGAAAAACAAACACCAACAACAGAGCTCTTAAATCAGAAGGGTGAAAGTTCAGCTCCAGTTGAAATCTGGGAATAGCAAGTGCCTTTGGAGAAAAGTAAAAGTCCTCAATGAAATTACTGACACTACATGTCAGTTAAGACAATCCACAAATAAAGGTTTCAGTCATGCAACCTCTAGAGAAAATTACTGCTGCAGGAATAAAATGCAGGTATTTAACAACGGTGGAATTTAAGAAGTGTGGCTAAGTTGAGCAAACATTGCTATCAACTGAGATGAGAGTGTTTTATTTAGGCGAGAAAGTACAGTTATTAGTTAAAAATCTGCTTTTCTGTAAGTCCAATCAGGTCGATGAAACAGCAGTGCTTTTTTAAGCAACGAGAGAAAACAAAACAACAAAAAAAAAAGTACGCAAGCCAAATAATATTATAATAGGCAAATCCTAGACTGTTGCATTTAAACCACACTTAACAGAATAGCTTCAGAGATATTTGATGACGGGGCTTCATCTCCAGAAAAAGTAAAGAGGAGATCCATAAATGTATCTCTACTAACTGATATCTTAATATTTAATTCAGGAAGGTCACGCCTGTCAACACAACCATCCAGAATAATTAATGAAAACCTGTTTAATTGCATATCGAGTCTGGATCGTCGGAGAACAACAAAATAATTAGAAGCATGTCCAATGTAAAAACTGCCATAGTCATTTTTCATTGTTGATTAGGGTAGCTAGCATGTACAGTGTCCAAATGTCCAAATACTAGCTCAGGTTTTCATCTTTAATCTCCCTTTTACAACATTCCTTCCGCTGAATTTCATTAACACTGGATCTGTGTAGCACCATTTTCTTCTCTGAATATACCTTTAGTCTGTATATCTCCATAATCAACGACAACTTCTTATGTTTTGAGAAAGTTTAAGAGTTATTTAGTTCCGTCAGTTTTATTCTTTATCCATTCTGTTTTGTCACCATTCTAGAACTCTAAAAACACACAACAGAAAGTCCAAAATACTGAAAATTCATACAAGAAATTACGTGTGCACTTTAAAAGGCAGCCTTCCAGACACACTACTATCTTCTATATAATTATTCCTGTATTCAGAAGGTATGCATCCTGTACATTTGGGTAAGAAAATATGAATATTCCATAAGACTTCAGTTTTCCAAATGAATAACATAAGATAGGACAAAGAAAAACCCTTCATAATGAATATATAAACCAAAAAAAAAAGTGGAAAAACAGCTTACAACCCTATGGAATAGCACTAATTCTAATTTTACAGCATCTTAGGATTTGTTCTAAGACATACCAAACTGTATTCACTAATGACCCACAGTTTTGAACAGATTATTCTTCAGTGGCAATGCATACTAGAAGCACTGCAGATGAAGCAATTTTTTCCTTCAATATCAAATGGCCTTCTGTAAAGAAATTATTTTAAAAGCAGATTTATTTTCTGCTGTTACTATTTCTTGAAGCAATAGGTTTATAATTATATGAAAACATTTCCATAAACTGTCTTTCATACATAATAAAATACTACTGTAAACCAATCCCTAAAACAAAGGCTTCCTGAGGACTAAGCTCTGAAAAAAAGGCAAGGAGTACCAATATCTGAGCCACACAGGACATTAATACTTTCATAGTTTTAGAAGTCCATAGGCAGTATATCTGGAATGTGGATTAAAAGCATAATAAACACAAAGACTCCCATCGGGTTCTTTGCATGGTCAGTTTAAGTTGGCTGAGTTTACTTGTTTAGGCTCAACAGCTCTTGAATGCACTGTACTGCCCTGAGACTAAGCCTGGATCTCCCAACACCATGTTTCTGTAACCTCACACCCCAAGAACGCCTCCATCATATTATGTGCATAGAGCCAGCCAATGTTAATAAACCAAATATTCCCACCCGTGCTTGGATGCCACGCTGAGTGCAAGCTTACTTCATATTTTCACACCATGCTCTGCCCAAGCTAATAAACCCCTGAAGTGCAAACTCCACAGATGAGAGACACCTGAAGGGTTTTTTTTATAGGAGACAGCTTAGTTCTGGCTGAATTGTGCTGAATCCTGACTGACACCATGTGGAGCCGCTTGGTAATTCTCGTAAGACACCCCATTCCCCATTTTTCCAGGCTTTTCTTTATCTAGGATACTCCATTCTGTTACAAAAGATAACAAACCTAAGAAAATAAAGAAGACAGCCTACACTGCTCATTCATTTAGCATCAAAACTTTACTTTGTTGTCTCAGCACAAGGAAGGGAGAAAGCTTGGCACTGCGCTGCTAAAACAAAACTTCTTTTGACCATATTTATACACAAAACCAGTATTTTGTTTTCAGACTGGTGAAGGTAAAAATTCTTACCTCCTGTTTTTGAAAGCATACATTTCACCCATACAGCTGACGCTTTCTAACTTGTACACGTGAACATCAAACTCTTTTGCTAGTCTAAAGCACCATGAGCAAATGGTCCTCCTCCTACTGTGTGTGCATTCATTTTAATTGCACTTTTTCTGACCAAGTCAAAGCAGGTTAAAAATCTATTCATTTGCTCTAAGTGAATAAAAACTAGAGCCATTCCACTCAGCACAGATTACGATTGCTTAAGTACTACTGTATTTTAATTGCACTTTTTCTGACCAAGTCAAAGCAGGTTAAAAATCTATTCATTTGCTCTAAGTGAATAAAAACTAGAGCACTCAGCACAGATTACGATTGCTTAAATACTACTGTATGTAAAGAACAACTTTTCAAAATAAAAATCAAGCTATTGAAATGGATGAGATGTGTCACACAATTTAAATTCTTCCTGTTAACTGAGACACTACTGACTAAGACATAAGAAATTACATTATTAACTACCTCAAGATAGTGCCCACAACAAAAAGGGAAGATCATGATCCGAATGCATAGGTAAAAATTTTTTTAATATCTGGGATTCTTGACTTGTTTTGAAATGAGAAATAGTCAAGAAAAACAGAAGGTTAAAGTATCAATCCCCATTGATGATGACTTCAAAACCTCAAGAAAATGGTTATAATTTCACAAATGTTCAAACCTATCAAAAATATGCAGCCCTACAAAAATGAAGTATAATTTTGGAGGTTTGGAATCTTACTCAAGGAAGATTTGTTTGTATAAAGAACCACCGTGCCTCTATGCAAGAGTACAAGGAAATGGGGCATCTAACATTTGGGGTTTTGTTTCAGTGTGAATAACAAATACTTTCTATACCTCACCCAAGCTGCTGGGCCTAGAGGCAAGAAAGCCTGTGTGACATGGCTTTTTCATACAAGACAAAGCAACGAAAGGATACTCAATGATACCAGATGTACTTGTCTAAACAACTGAGTCTCATGCAGACTAATCTATAACCAGTTACCATCAGAGAAAAAAGTGTTTTGTCGTTCCATATTTGATGATATATGGCATTTCAGGTGTTCAAGGTGGTGTTCAAGGCCAGGCTGGATGAGGCTTTGAGCAACCTGGGCTAGTGGAGGGTGTCCCTGCCCATGGCAGGAGGGTTGGAACTCGATGATCTTTAAGGTCCTTTCCAACCCAAACCATTCTATGATTCTATGATTTCTCCTACTTTGAAATGCTAACATGAAAATACTAGAGAAATTAAATACACGGGTGCATTTCACACCAGAAATAACAACACCGAAGAGGTTCAACACACCAATCCAATCAGGTTGCAGTCTGTTATTAAAAAGCGTCGCCCCTACAATGAATGTAAGAGAACTGGTGAGGGAAGATGAAACCATTGACTTTTTGGCTGACCAGAACTAAAAGTTTCAACAAAGGATCACAGTACGAATAAAAAAGCCCTATGAAAATTCTAATAATAGCCAGCTTCTGAAGGATCAACTAGAAGTTTTAATTTAGCTTTTATAAACACATTCTTTAGCTTAATAAACTCTTACTGTTATCTGAGTTATTCTAAGACCTTTGTAGCAAGTCTTGGCTGACAGACAGGCAAGAGTTATGGAGAAGAATAAAAATACATACATTTAACAGTCAGTCTGCAGAACAGCTGCTAAAAAGAAACTTGTCCACAAACTTCAACAAATATTGGGTACCAAGACAGCAAAAAAAATTAATCTCTGGAGTCAGTTTTGTTGTTACAATATGCTTTGTCTTTCGCACAAGAAAATTCACTTTCCTGAGAAAATAAACCGTCTACCCAGTTTACTGGGCGCTTCTTTTTCATTTAAAATTAACTTACCGAGTGCCATCTGCTTTCCAGCTAACTTTGTATGGCTTCTGCTCCAAAAATTTAATATTTTGCTTGTCCATGGACACAGGTTGTGCTCCAGGGAATCCAGACCTAAAAAAAAAGAACCATGTTTACTAATGTTCTGCAGTAAGTAGTCGCACACAAGACAATGCATTTTTTACATTAGACTGAAGTCACACTTTGTACCAGACTTGACGCAAGGCTAACTTTGAGTTAGCAGATCTTCTCCAATAAGGTATTTTGCAAGAGGAATGAAATGCCTGTCTCACAAGAACAAGGGTATTGGTTTATGATACAACACTAAATTGTGTGGAACTTCAAAGTTTTAACTTCAGAGGAGGAGATATTTGAGTTCAAAATTACAAGCACTAGAAGAACTATAAGCATCAGTGAGTTAGGAAGTACTGTGAGCAACTCCTTGGATCACCAGTTTTGGAAAGGAGTTCAGAATCATAAAAAAAAATCATAAAAATCAATGTTCGCATTAACATTGGACACAAATCCAAGTTGGTTATAAAAACGAGTATTATACCTCAATACTGAAGTGTAATAGCAGTTGTATAAATAAGTCTACTGCTCGAGCAAGCACTAGATTTTACACAAATACCTGGACTAGACTATATCTGGTATTTGCACAGCAACAATTCATCTGAAAACATTTGTTATCTCAACGGAAAAGCAGTTCTAGAATCTTGTTTCTTAATATCAACAGTTGATAATTCCATTTCATAGTACAATGAAAGACACCCATCTGTTTCACCGGTTTTGAGACTTGCTTTTTTTTTTTTTTTAACAATCCATCCAAAAATAGTCACCTTTTTTAATTTTTACAATGAGCTGTTTCCTTCTGCAAAACTAGAAACACGATCGTACAAACAAACAAGCTCTAAATGTTCTCATACCCTTCCCATCCACAGAACTGCTGACATTTTTGCTGTATTCCTCCTAACTTCGGTTGTGTTGTCACCTGAGTCACACATTTAACTGTTATGCCTTCCAAGAAAATCGCACCCTAAATAAAAAAAAAAATAGTATTTAAGCCTTTATCAAAGCAGATCAGAATATGTTAATACAAGATTAAGTCTGTTTTTACAACTTGACCCTGATGAGCAATAATAGCTTAAATATTCCTTAAAGACTTACTCCCAAATACCAAGATACAACAGCTGAGCTTTGCAAGTAAATCATTGGTGAGCCATATTATGAACCCAGTTCATAATATGAAATGAGTTATGTAGGAAAAATAAAATAATAATTAAAAAATTTAAAATTAGATAAATGGTAAGGGATAGGCCCTGTTTAGCTAGTACTCTCAAAGTTCCCACATCAAGCCACAGCATCAGTCTGACTTATCTTTCATTTGTAACTAAAATGTTTTTATTTAAAAAGAAAGTACACTAGTATCAAGTATTTAATAGTAAATTCATCACATATAGAATTTGCAGGAATCAAATTAATCATCCTTAGTACACAAAATATTATATTATCATAAGGCAGTGAAAGACATCTGTTTGTGGATGAGAATCTGAACCTAAGCAGTGTTGTAAGCCTGGAGTAAATCACTATACATTAAAGGTCCCAAAACTCTTTCTGGCAGAAGCCTTTGTGACACCCCTTTTAAGTGTGTCAAGAAGTATGGCCTCAAAACAAGTAAACTGGAAACCAAGGACAAAATTGACCTACGAAATGTTAAACAAAAATTTTTAATACAGAAATAGTATTTCTAGACCAACAATTCTGTGCTTTCCCTAATTTATGGAAAGTAAGAGCTGCTCACTAACAGTAGAGATCTAACATGTGAGATAAACATAAGCAGTTTCGTAATTAGTGAACTAAAGTCATCAGAAAGCATTTTTAGACAGGAGGTCTTTGGTGGGTTTTTTAAAACTAAAATCTCAGCAGATGAAGACATTAAGTCCAGCTTTTCTCCCTCCAAATACTTGAAATGCATGTTTTCAATTAAATACGTTAATTCTATCAGACCTAGATGGTAATTCCAGTATAAGAAGTTTAATTACACGGATTTCACCTCCACCTGGGTGATGTACCACACTACATGTCTCAAAACTTAAACTGTAGGGATAGAATTAGTGCTTATGCAGCAACAAACTTAAAGGGTTCACAGTTGATCTAGGACAAACTTATTAACAAAAGAGAAAACATAAAAGAGCTGGTTTGTAACAAAATACTTGTGTAAAAATACATTTGCATAATTTTATTCTCAACCTAAACCAGGTTACTAAAGTGGGGGTGCTATCCTGAATGTCACAGAAAAGCCTAAGTAGAGATCAATAAAAGAATACTGAAAATAGAACTTTAAAATAACTTGTATATTCCAGAAAAAGTTTGATGCTGAGTGGAATAAAAACAAATTCTGCAGAACAGAATACATTAAAGCCACCAAGTCTACAAAGCTGCATGATAAAAGATTTCTATAGAGATCCCAAATGAACGAGACTTATTTCAACAGCATCTCAAATAAATTCTCAGCGCAGACTAAGAAGATCAAAGCATGATGTTTCACCTGTTGAGGTACAAATCCTACAAATGAAGATTCAAGTATTTCGTATCTGCTCTCTAACATGCTTGAAACTTGCCTTAACAAACCGAGATGCATACTACTGATCAAAGGAGCCTTTCTGCTCCCTTCCCTTTCCACACACCGTGGCACTCATGTGTTCTACCCTCAAGCAAGTCTAGGAACTAAGTTGGCAAAAATAACATCATAAATCAGTAATTTTCTGCCAAATTAGCATCCTGAACTAGCTCATCACAGGATGAGTCAGCACTAGCGCCAGCAAAAGGGAAGCAGACGAAACACAAGGAGTGCAGGGAAAAGCAGGACTGCAGTTTTCAGTACAGCCTAGTTACTTAGAATTGTCTCAAGGTACAACACCAAACTGTATTCTGAGAACAGTACATCCTAAAGAAATACACTCGTTCATCACCTTCATTACCTTAAGCTCCACAGACTTGGAGCATCACTTATCCCATATTATTTATGTGGGCACCAGCAGGTGCAAGAGCACACAGGTGACTGGGCAAGAGAGGCAGACAGCTACCCATGCCTGGCCAGCATGTTGTCTGAATTCTGAGTAAGTGGTTAAGAGCACTACAAAATAAAGGAAGATAGCTGTGCCTTGCTTCTCAGAATAATGGCAGAGTGGGACAGCAGTATGGCTGCTAACATTAAAGCAAAAGGCAGGCAACAGGAAAGATCCTCCAGAAACGAAAAAGTCATAAATACAAAATTGGTGCCTACCATTTGGAAGTGTCTCTTGCAGATTATCTGCCTCAAGTATACCCGCTAGCTGAGGCACAGCACTACAACAACAAAGTGAGTCACTTGGGCATCCGTGCTTGGCTAACTCAGTGCTCCAGGTTTCATGAGGACACTTCCTCGGATAAGGTGCCAAAACTAAGCCAGACCCATGTACCTTCTGCACACCATTACTGAGCTAACAACCTGCCGTGGAAACAGAACACTGGAGAACACAGTGCAGAGATGCCAAAGCACACAGCTCAGCAGGAGCACGGCAGGTCCTCAGAGCTGCTACTAACCCAAGAGTTACAAGACCTAACAGATCCAAGGTAACTACACGTACTTAGTATCTACACTCTGCACAACCTTCAGGCCATCTGAACTAAGGAAGCTCTTCTCACTTGCCACCATATCGCACCACCCACCACTTCAGCTGAAGGAGAAGTGACAATGTGTATCATCTTGTGTTGGTTCAGATCCTGAACACCAGCTGGATGAGTGGGTGAGTGGGAACAGCCCCAAACACACACCTCCTTGACCCTAGCGGCTATCACCAGGCCTGGGTGATAGCCATCTTCAGCTACTCAGACTTGACTGAGTGCCAACATGCTCAGAAACTGCCTTACAGAGGACAAGATACATTCCAAGACGTGTCAGGAAGATAGGGAGTCCGGATCTTCTGAAAGAGACGAAGGGAGAGCCAGGGACCTACACTGATCAGCTTTAGATTTAATACCTAGAAATACAGGACAAAAATCACAAGAACTACCTCTAGGCATGAACAAGTAAGACACAACAAAATCACACTGACTGTCACTCAGTAACAATGGTGTTCAACTAATCATTTGGTTTGGGTGATGAAACAGGCTTCACGAAATTGGGAGAAGCAGGAAATATCACATTGTTTGATGATGGCTTTTGTCTTGGTTTGTTTCCTTGTCTTGTTCTCACAGAGGAATTCAGAAAACATGGGGCAGATGTTAACTTCTTATAAAACAGAAGAGCAACCTGTTTCAAAACCAGGTTCAGAGGAGTTAGTGTTTCACTAGCAAAACGCAAGAATATATTGAGGAGGATCTGCGGGGTCCGGTTTAAGAGAACTAATTTATTTTCCCTAGATTTCCTATTAGCATATTCTTATTTTTGTGATGTCTGTGAATTTAATAAGAGATACAGACTGGGATGGTAGCTTAAGAATTCAGTGTTATCCTTAAGAAAGGGCTGGAAAAAGCACTGCAATTCAGTATAAAGTTCTACAGTTAATAAGGAATAGGTAATTATACAAACACACACTGGTAGACAGAGAAAAAGATATGGAGGCAGCAAGAGACCAAAATCTGAATTAGTATTATTCTGTCTTGCAAAAGGCAATTATATTGAGAGATATAAACAGAAGTATTAGCCTTAAGACATGCAAAATTAATTCCCCCCCATAAAGCAGTAAAATGGCCTCAACCAGAGGCTTCTGTTCAATTATAGGCACCACAGTCTCAGGAAAACGTGAGTCAACATGACAGAATACAAAGAATTACAAGAATGGTCAGAAGTATTAAAAATATGGACCACAGGGGAAAAGTGAACAAATTGGCATTTAATGTGGAGAACGAGAAGGCTAAAAGGAAATGACACCTGTATTCAAGTACATGCAACACTGCTGCAAAATCAGAAAATAATCTGTTCCCATATCCATCGAGAAGGCTAAAAGGAAATGACACCTGTACATGCAACACTGCTGCAAAATCACAAAATAATCTGTTCCCGTATCCATCAAGATGCCCGTGGGCAGAACAAGAAGTACAGGGGTTCAACTTTGGCAAAAAAAGTAGGTTAGGCAGAAAAAAAGTCACTAATATTTAGAACCAATATACTTTAATAGTTAAATAACACATATTATCCTTGCTAACTATGTCAACCATGAGGTTTAATGGGTTTCCTTCTGTCTCTCAGATGACCACAAGACATCTGCACTGAAAATCAGGAAGAAAATCATTAACGGCTACCATCTCTTACAGACTGAGATGTAACCACCCATTTTAGAAGCACTATGTATTACATCCTCTAATGCCTGTGAAATACACAGCTTACATGGGACTAGAACAGATGGCATTCCTTAATAAACGGTGAAAGATCTGGTTAACCCTTTAAAAGTTCAAAGTAACTTTTTGTCCTATTTGCAAAATTAAGTATTTTTTTACTGAAGATTTTTTTTTTCCAGAAGTGAGATTCTAAGTGTCAGTTAATAATGTTGCTTCAATGCTACAATCATTATGGCATGCATTGACAAAGTCAAAATGTGTTTGGATTTCCTGTGTAGCATCTGAGACTACAGCAAACAGATCTGCTGTTACCTGTCAACTACATTCAGGTGATGACTAAGGGAACTGCAATGGCATTATGTTCTAATGGTTCCCACAGCTTCTATAGTCTAGAAAAGAAAGGTTGTCAAGACTTTCTGACATTAAAATATGGAAGTTTTAGTGAAAGATGTTGTAGTAAAATTTCTCAAATACAAGATGGAATTTCTGAAATTGACAGCATGCTAACTTCACTTTGCAATTCCTTCTGACTATTCATTACCCTAGCAAGATGCTTGGGAGGTGTCTTCTCCTCTACCCCTAAACTTTTCTTCTGTCCCCACAAAGATTTGGGTTGAAATGAAAACATTTCAGAACACCACTATCACCACAGCCACCTCTAGTTTGACACTGTCTACTCCTAGGTGTGTAGAGAAAGAGTCAAATTAGAAGGCTGAAAACATCTGCTGCAGGACATCAATGTAATGCTGAAAATTCAGCCCTTTATACAGTAAGAAATAAGAAAATCTGAGCAAAAGGTATTTACCTGATAATCATTCCCCCTGTAGACTGCATATTTACAAGGAATCACAAATAGATTGTATCCATCTCTAGAGTTAAGAAGCAATCCAATCTGCCAGCCAAGAACCATGGTAAAGAATTCTCCCCGTTCCTCCTCTTCATGTCAAAGAATGTTCCTCCAGAGCTGCAAAACTGAATTATACGAATATGCATATTAACTAGATGATTCTTTCTTTCATAAATTCTCTAACTCCTAATTAACTTTTAGTTATCCATATGCTTATTCGTATAATTTAGCTTCCAGCTGTCAAAAACCTATAGTGGCAGGTAAGAAAAAGCCTGAGAAGCCTGTATCATGATTCCTGCAATTCCTCCAGTTTAGTTTCATACTTGCTGAAAAGAGGCTGTCACTGGACCTCAACATTACACCTCCTTCACTAATGCATCAAAAGGCAAGTCAAAGAAGCAGTTTTGAGCTCAAATACATTTTTTTAGCTATCAGTGTTTTACTGCAAGGCTATTGGAGGTAGTGGCCATATGCCTGAATATATTTTTGCTATGGAATTTTACAGTGTTGGCAACTTTTTACTCCAGCTGATGGACTATTTTGAAGTTTTCAAAGTTCACCTTCCTTCTTTGGACTAGGTATTGTATTCCTTTCAGTCTAACTTCTTCCGTACTCCATCTGTAAACCAGGTTGAGCAGCAGTAGTAACAACAAAATGCATTTTTGCACAAGGATATTTTTATAATTTGCATATTTTGTACGAGGATTTGCAAGCATTTGCAAACAAACACACCTCAGCACACAAATAAAATTATTCAGTAATAAGCAGAAAGGAACTGAATCTGGTTTTGCACTCAGCAACATTTTCCCCTACTTTATCTGCAAATAAAAAAAAGAGTCAGGAATTTACAATGAACTGAGCCATTAGCCTTCACATGATACAAGTACATTCTTTGAACTTGAGTATGAGTTCCATACTATGGCAACTACAGTAACTTATTTCGTCAGAATCACGCAGATGTATGTCAAAATAATCACAATAAGTTGTCAGCCATATTTCTTATAGTTATACAGTAAAAATAGCTTTGAACAAAACAATTTCAAAGCTGCCTTGGGGTTTTTGAGCTCATATTGCTTTTTGCTAATCCAATTCTCAATCCTCCAAAACTTCCAAAAGCAAGAATATTTACCAAAACGAGCACTGAATTTAAAAAATCCTAAATTTCATCCACATAACTACAAAAAATAAGTAAAAACTGTTTACATACACCCCCGATAACATTTCACCTCTAAAGACAGAGTGAATAACTAAAAAGCACTTTACTGTCTCAACTCAAACTTTAAAATAAATTGTTAAATTAGAAAAATTTTAAGTCATTTTTACAACTGGAATAGTTGAGGTGTTGAATGTTAAAGTTCAAGGTTCATATAAGTAACATAAGAAAGCTTCCAATGAATCTACCAGTTTTTCCTGGCTAGAGACAATACTACCTCATTTGCAAGAGCACTGACACTCGTATAACATGTATTATGTAGTGACTAATCACTATGAGTTTATGAAATCAAGTTTAGCAATTGGAATATTAAGTTCTTAATCAAAAATACCAGTTTTAGACGTTCTTTTCTCCTCTTGCCAAAGGCAGAGCTTGATGATCCAGCTTCTGATTCTTGGCCTCCTGGTTTACCATTATCATCATCCTCCTCTTCATCTTCATCAAAACACCATTCTGGTAGCTCCGGTGGTGACGGTGCATCATCTGCATCTCCGTAACGACGATATAATTCCTTCAGATAGTCACCTTTATAAATGCCTGGTGGTCTAGCCTGAGCAAAAGTAGCCACAGCAGCCTCAATACTGTCAAATAAATATTGAAAATTACTCCAGATGCTTAATTTACTTGTTTTAGTCAAGTCACCAAACGTAAGACTTATTGGGACTGAGAATTAAAACAAATTCCAAACTGGTAATTGCAAAAACATTCATTATATTTGAAACATCATGCTTAGATCAGCCTGATAACAGCTGGTCTTGCACAAGATTCTACATACTCATGTAGGCACCGTGTATGTTCTCAGAAGTAACCGCAGCTTGCACCGCTTTGTCTCCCTATTGTAGCTAATAGTTGTCTGCTGGTCACTTAGGTAAAACCTTTATTATTGCTACAGAAAAGGAATGGGCAACAGGTAGGTTAAGTACTTGAGGACTGAATGAAGACAAAAAAGACCAAAGAAAGAGATGAATAAACTTAATGAAGAAAAATGCTAGTGTTGAAATTCAAATACAGCTACATTTTTCCCCCTAAGAATCCTTCCTTTCATTAGAGGTTTTGCCATCACACTGGGAAAAAGCATCCTAATCTTTTGAAATTTCTCCTCTTTACAGAAGTTTCTCATAAAAAACTGTAATTCAGAAGCCTTCTACTATGCAGCTAACACTTAATCGTAAGTGCTTTAATAAACTGAAGACTGGATCACAAAATTGGTGGCCTTCTACGACGGGGTCACAGCACTGGTGGATAAGGGAAGGGCAACTGACATCATCTACCTGGACTTGTGCAAAGCCTTTGACACTGTCCCACATGACATCCTTGTCCCTAAGTTGGAGGGACATGGATTTGATGGAAGCTACCAAGGGATGATATGAAAAAATGTTAATACAGGCAGTTTGCTCAAGATTCATAGGCATTATTAAAATAACAGTGAATATATTAGCATAGCTGTCAGGACAATGAGTGAAACATACTGAAGATGCCTTTGGTCACTCTCCACAAATCCCTATGAATTAACATTCAAAGTTACCTCCAGTCCAACTTCTCGACCAAAAAGGCACAGATGAGAAATCCAGTTCTATTGAAACCATGTGTGCAATGGACACCTAGACAAGACAAGAAAAGGGATAATCATTTGCAAGTAGTTTTAACAAAAATGCTTTAGTTTCACAAGTGGATCTTTCTACCTTAGTCAGTAACATTAAAGAGTTATCTCCCTTCCCATCAAGGCAGCCCACATCATGTAAGGCACATAAACCTAAAAAGCAATTTATTACATTCTTTCTGCAAATTATTAGCAACAAGAGTATTGGATACTTCAGTTTATCCCAACTCAAGAGCACTAACTTAATGCAACTGAAATATGCCTAATGCAGATAAGATTCAAAGTATTTTTTTATGACTGCCCAAATGCTTAGGAGAAGACAATACAATCAAATTCAGTTACTGTGCTTTTAGTCGATTCAAGATTCAACAAGTATTACATTCACTTCACACCATCAGGCATCAAAATCATATCTAGATTACCCTACCTCAAACTTGAAAGCGGTGTCAATAGACAACAACTCTATTTCAAATTTGCTATTATCATGCTTAGACCAGGCTTATTTTGAAAAAAAAAAGCCTACAAAAATAAAACTATACAACAGTATAATCACCTCGAATTTCTTTCCCCCCCCCCCAAAAAAAAAAAAA
>NW_010130547.1:5187-17943 GCF_000699245.1 Pterocles gutturalis | reverse complement strand
TCCTTATTCGTGAGAATAAGATCTAGCACTGCTCCTCTCCTAGTCTGCTCACCCACCATTTTCATCAGGAAATTATCATCAATGCACTGGAGAAACCTCCTGGACTGTGGATGGCTGTCTGAGTAGGCCTTCCAGCAAATATCAGGGTAGTTAAAATCCCCCACGATAACCAGGGCCTGTAATTGTGAGGCTGCTATCAGCTGCCTGTAGAAGTGCCCACACGGCTGCGATGTCAACCCCAACACCTGCTGGGACCCCAACCTTAGCACCCACCATGACAACTCCCACTCTGGTGCCCGCAACAGCAGCTCAAGCCATGGTACCCATGGATGCAACTTCAACCCCAGCACCTGCTGTAGCAAATGCAACCACGGTGCGCATAGATGCAACTTCAACCCTGGCACCTGCTGCGCCAACTCCGATCATAGCACCCATGGCAGTGACTTCAACTGCAGCAGCTCCAGTCCCAGTACCCACCACGGCAACTCCAATGCCAGTGACTCCACCCCATCGCCCACTGCAGTGACTCCAATGCCAATTACTCCAGCTCTGGTGCCTCCAACCTTGGCAACTCCAGTTCCGGCACCTGTGATGATGATTCCAACCCTGGGGCCATGTACAGCAGCTACAACCATCACTACTCAAACTTCACTGGACAGCACCTCAGGGTCTGTGTCCCCAGTTGCCCCCATATAGAAGAGGAAAACAACGTGAAAGCCAACTAGTGTAAGAAAGGAGGAAGGAGCACCTCCTGTGAAGGAAGAAGAGGAAGAAACTTACAACCCTGACAGTGAAGATATGGGCTATTCCAGAGCAGGGCCATCACAAGCATGGGAGGAAGAAATCACAGATGAGACAATAACCACCCGATCTCTATCCTTGGGTGAGCTGTGAGATATCCAAAAAGATTACAGCTGTCATCAAGGTGAGCACATTGTTACCTGGCTGCTCAGATGCTGGGATAGTGGAGCCAGTAGCCTAGATCTAGGGGGTGGAGAAGCTAGATAGCTGAAATATTTTGCAAGGGAAAGATTCATTGATAAAGGAAATGTAAAAGAGCCAGGAACTTGTAGCCTCTGGAGACGGCTCCTAGGCGCCGTGAAGCAGAGGTGTCCCCACAAGGAAGACATTGTATGTAATCCAGGCAAATGGATCAACATAGGCAGTGGTATCCAGTACCTGAGGGAACTGGCTGTGCAGGAGGTGATCTATTATTATCCGAGAAATCTGAACTTACCCAAAGATCCAGATGAAGTCCAGTGCACATGGCCCATGTGGCGGAAGGTTCTACAGAGTGCACCACTGTCATATTCTCACTCACTGGCAATACTGGAGGTCGGAGACTTCACCGTGAGTGATCTGTTTATCCAACTCCAGCAACATGAAGAGAATACCTCTTTCCGGGCCTGCATCTCAGCTGTGGAGAAAATGTCTCAGACGATGTCTGAGAAACTGTTTGAGAGGCTTGAGACACTGACCCAGGAGTTCCGGCAATTTAGAGAATATATGGCCTACCTTCCACGTGTGTGGACCAGTATTTCAGTGATTAGGAGTGAGCATTCCTCTGCTCAAGAGAGATGGTATACACCATGGGGCAAACTGTTGTTTTACCTGCACAACCATGCAGAAGATAAGTGAAGATGGGATGGACAACCAACTTCAGCCCTAGAGGAATGGGTACAAAAGCTGCAAAGAAAAACAAACACAACTGGGAGTTTTTCCTGTGCTTCCAGGAAAACTGCTCCAGATTCCAGTAATCCATTCCTCAAGCAGAGTAAAGTGTTGTCTTCCACTTTACTCCCCATCCTGTGAGTAGAATTTCTGATCCATATTCACATGGACTGAGTAACCAAAATGAGATTTGAACCTGTGCATTTCACTGTATGAGTCCATTCATCAGTAAGGAATGCTACAGTCAATATTAGAGGGGCCCTACCTCTGGCCAGGTGGAGGAAAGGGATATTGAGTTTATTGGACTGTATGGATTCAATGGCCCCCCCAGAAATAAAGGGCTTTGGTGGACAATGGTGCCCAATGCACCCTAATGCCATCAAACTTTAGAGGGGCAACATCCATCTCTATTTCAGGGGTAACAGGGGTATCCCAAGAACTGACTGTATTAGGGGCTAAAATAAGCTTAACTGGGAAGAAGTGGCAGAAGCACTCCATTGTGACTGGTCCAGATGCCCTGTGCATCCTTGGCATAGACCATCTTAAGAGGTATTTTAAGGACCCAAAAGGGTACCATTGGGCTTTTGGTATAGCTGCCTTGGAGGCAGAGGAAGTCAAACAGCTGTCTATCTTGCCCAGTCTCTCAGAAGACCCTTCTGTTGTGGGATTGCTGCAGCTCAAAGAGCAACAGGTGCCAATTGCTACTACAACAGTGCACTGACGGCATTATTGTATCAACCGAGACTGAATCCTATCCATATGCTAATCCATTGACTGGAGAGCCAAGGAGTGATTAGCAAGACCTGCTCACTTTTTAACAGCCCCATATGGACCGTGTGAAAGTCTAATGGGGAATGGAGACTGATAGTAGACTATCGTGATCTGAATGAAGTCATGCCACCACCGAGAGCTGCCATGCCAGACATGCTAGAACTTGAATGGGAGTCAAAGGCAGCCAAGTGGTATGCCACGACTGATATTGCTAATGCAATGTTTTCCTCCATTCCTTTGGCACAGAAGTGCAGGCCAGTTTGCTTTCACCTGGAGAGGTGTCCAGCACACCCGGAATCAACTGCCCCACAGGTGGAAACACAGTGCCACCATTTTCTATGGACTGATCCAGAATGCACTGGAACAGGGTGCAGCTCTGGAACACCTGCTATACATTGATGATATCATTGTATGGGGCAACTCAGCAGAAGTTTTTGAGAAAGGAGAGAAAGTAAACCAAATCGTCCTGATGGCTGCTTTTGCTGTCAACCAAAGTAAGGTCAAGGGACCTGCAGAAGAGATTCAGTTTGTAGAAATAAAGTGTCAAGATGGACGTTGTCACATCCGCATGGATGTGATCAATAAAATAACAGCTATGTTGCCACCAACTAACAGCTTCTTAGATGTTGTGGATTTCTGGAGAATGCATATTCCAGATTACAGTCAGATTGTAAAGCCTCTCTATAAAGTGACCAGAAAGAAGAATGATTTTGTACAGGGTGCTGAGCAGTGACAAGCCTTTGAACAAATCAAATGGGAGATACATAGATCATGCAGTAGCCCTTGGACCAATCTGGACAGGACCAGATGTTAAAAATGTGCTCTACACTGCAGACAGGGAGAATGGTCCTGCCTGGAGCCTCTGGCAGAAAGCACCAGGGGAGACTCGACGTCATCCCCTAGGGTTTTGGAGCTGGGGATAGAGAGGATCTGAAGCTCACTACACTCCAACTCAAAAAGAGGTATTAGCAGCATACAAAGGAGTTCAAGCTGCTTCAGAAGTGATTGGTGCTGAATCACAGCTCGCCGGTGCTGGGTCAGATGTTCAAAGGGAAGGTGCCCTCCACACAGCATGCAACTGATGCTACCCAGAGTAAGTGGATCACACTGATCACACAATGAGGTCACACAGGAAGCCCCAGTTGCCCAGGGATTTTGGAAGTGATCGTGAATTGGCCTGAAGGTAAAGATTTCAGTATGTCACCAGAGGAAGAGGAAGTGACACGTGCTGAAGAGGCTCCACAGTGTAACGAACTGACAGATAATGAGAAGCAATACACCCTGTTCACTGATGGGTCCTGTTGCTTTGTAGGAAAACACAAGGTGGAAGGCTGCTGTGTGGAGTCCCACACAACGACTTGTGGAAGCTGCTGAAGAAGAAGGTGAATAGAGTCAGTTTGCAGAAGTAAAAGTCATCCAGCTGGCTTCAGATATTGATGAACAAGAAAGGTGGCCAGTGCTTTATCTCTATACTGACTTGTGGATGGTGAAGATCGAATGATACAACGGACTGCTAAAGACTACACTGAAAGTAACATGGGACAGAACTTTCAAAAACTGGGATACACATTTAGCAAAAGTCACCTGGTTAGTCAACAGTAGGGGATCTGCCAATCAGACTGGACCTGCCCAATCAGAACATTTACATACCATGAAAGGGGATAAAGTCTCTGTATGGCATATGAAGAATATTCTGGGGAAGACAGTCTGGGTTATTCCTGCCTTGGGTAAAGGTAAACCCACTCGTGGAATTGCTTTTGCTCAAGGTCCAGGGTGCACTTCCTGGGTAATGCAGAAGGATGGCAAGGTCCAACATGTACCTCAAGGGGATTTAATGCCAGGTGAAAGTGGCTGATGAATTTATTCATACAATGTTGATTGCTGCATAACCCTGCCATTGCATATTATCATTGCTATGATTGCTATATGTTATACTAATGTTATTATATTAAGAATCACCCAGGTTCAAGAAAACCAGAACTGAAATCCAGCAACCTCCCCGAGACTCACAGACCATGGACATGGATTGTGCCAGATACACCAGATGTATAAGTTCCAGATGCAGTATGCAACAGAGACTATACACCATCCATCTGCTGCATCCAGCATCACACACTCTACCAACTAAGTGAAATCCGCATCATCTTTCCTGCCTTGAAAGACTGTCATGACAGATGGAGTCCAAATTGATGGACTAAATGAACTAAATTAACGTTTTGGAGAGATGGTCCATAGATTAAGGGAATTATATCTGTGTATACATATCAAATGACAGGGAAAATGGTGGGACCTGATCATGACGTAAATGATATGGAATAAGGGGTGGAGAATGCCCTGGTTTCACCTGAGACAGAGTTAACTTTCTTCATAGCCAGTGTGAGGCTATATTTTGGATTTGTGCCAAGAAGGCAGCTGATAACATACTGATGTTTATAGTTGCTGCCAGGATAGTGAAAGACTTTTCAGTATCTCTGCTGAGCCAATGTCTGCAGATGCAGGAGAACCTCGGAGGGAGCACAGCCCCACTTTACCAGCCTAGGATTCAACCTTAGGTTTAGGATTGAGACCCAAATTGACCAATACTCTATTCCATATCATGCATGTCATGCTCAGTATATAGATGAGGTTCTGTCCAGAAGTTTGCTCTCTTGCACCAAATTGTTTCCCTCAGGCTATTTTGGGTCTCTCAGACACTCGGGCTCTCACCTCTGTTCTAGGATTGCAGTTTCAGGACTTTCCCTGCTCCAGAATTGTTATCTGGGAACAGGCTGAGCCTTAATCATCAGGTGGTAAGCAGTATCACTGTATATCACTCACTTGTATATATTAATACTATTATTCTCATTGTTATTAGTTTCAATATTATTGTAGTTTAGTTATTAAATTGTTCTTATCTCAACCCACCTCTCTGTTTACCCTTTACCCCTTTAATTCTCTCCCCCATCCCTGGAAGTGGGGAGGAGAGAGGGTGAGCCAGAGGTTGTTGTGGTGTTTGACTGCCAGCTGGGGCAAAAGTACAAAAAATAGCAAAACCAGTTTTAATTGTTTAGTATTCAGAACATGCAACATACCAAATACTTAACACTGGATCAAATTCAATCATCTCAATAAATTCTGTAATAACTGAATTAATTAATTAAAGCTATTAAAATTATCTGAAAATCTGTCCTGTTGTCACTCTTAGAATAACAGATAGAAATAAAAGAATTGCAACAAAGGAGCAAAAGGTAATTTCCCTAGGGGATTTTCTGTCTGTTGACATACAGTAATGAAGTGCTTTGGAAATGGATGGTTTCAATGTTCCCCTTGTAACTGGCTTCCACTTTTGTTTGTGTGGATTCTGTATTCACCAAAAATGAGAGAAAGGGTGAAAAAAGCATACTGGAGACAATAAATACTAAGGAGGACAGACACCAAAGCAGTAAGCAAGACTGTGTTGAAGTATTCTTCCTGTAGTTTCGACATAAGTCACCAAGGCCTTTTCAGACTAAATCTGGTATTTTTCCACAACATGGTGAATCTTCTGGATGTTGCAGTCCCCAGCTACCACATACATCTTTGTTATGGGCCACCATATTTGCAGGGTTATTGGCACCCTGGTTGGAAGGGCTTTGCGGTAACTGCTAACTGAACAAACTCAAAGACTTGCTTGGAAGACTTGTTTCCAGATGGGAAATATCACAATCTCTATCTCCTTAGGGCTGCCAAACCTTTCAGGCTTCTCCTCCCCCAATTTTAGTTCTATTATTAGTCACTACTAGAGAGCTAGTACTTGTTCCCTATGTCCTTAAACACAATGTCCACTTTTCTACTGTTTCTACAGACAGCCAAGATGCACTATTGCATGTCAACTGTGTAGACAGACCCACCGGTTGCAGGGCAGTGGATACCAGGCCCCTCGAAAACTTCTATAAGTGTGTTAAATTGGAGCTTCAAAGGTGAGGAAAAAAAAGGCAAAATGGGGGAGACTGACACTTGCTAAGGCAGAATGGAGGAGATTGACACTTGCCTCTATTATCATAGGATTAGCCAAAATCTTTGCCTATTTGGGAACCTGCCCTTCTTCACATTGGTATCATCCTCTGAGTCCAAGACTTTTTTGGGAGACCTTGAGGCTTGTAGGTGAACCACACAAACATTCTGTCAAAACTACATTAGGTATGAGCAATTTTTGTATGGTATGCAATCTGGAATTTTTCAAAGTGCAAGTAAATTACTAAACTATGTCTCAAAAAGTTGCCAAATCATGATTTTTATTACAAGTCCTATGAAATATAGTAGTTTCTCAACTGCAGTACACCACATAGACGCTACATGTAAGAGAAACAGTGACTCTTGGCCTTTATTTTGTCAAAAAATAAAATTTAAAAAAAACCCAAGGTTTTGTAGACAGAGAGAAAATTCTGAAATTGAGATCCTAAAACTTCACAGGTTTAACCTAATGAATGGTTATGCTCTTAGCTCATTATTTTCTTAACACTTACAGTTAGCAATGCCTTGTTAGTAAGAAATGTCCTCCAAAGTCTCTGGCAGTGTCCACTGTGAACAGCAAGTGAGACAGACCATTAATCTGTCTAGTATTCACAATTGCCATGTTCTTAACTGTTTGCAGAGACTTAATCTTTACAATCAAGAAAAATAATCTGGAGGAAATACACTAAACAAAATTATATCACCACATTGTATTATGAGAAAATATTATGTATGCATTTTAAAAGCTCTCCATGCTTTGAAACTTGGAAAGGCCATTTCTTTACTGTCAGACCGCACTTGGCAAATTAACTTGCACTAATTTCCAATGCTATTTGCATTAATTGTCTGAAGTAATCAAGCATGTACTTTCAGCAACTCTACCGTGAGACAAAAGAGACTGGCAAAACACAATGAAAAACAATGTCTCCCTTCAAGTGGAACCAAGGTAAAAAATTATCCAGAACTGACCAGTGAAAACAATACCTCACAGGTGATTAACTTGGCTGGTTTAAAGCAGACTGCAATGAGATCACCTACTTCTGTGGAACACTTTAACCACTAAATTTAAACAAATGAAAACAGTGGTCTTGTAATGACTAAACTAAGAATATATTATGAAACAGTCAGGTTCAGGAAACTTCCAGGAGAAAATGCGCACTGTAAGACAAATATTTCCAATTAGATCCAATTAATATTTCATATTAATTTTCAATCAGTTGTATCAGGAAGGCCTCCCACTTATTAAAAAGCTGCTTTGAAAGCTGCTTTGTTTTCTTACTTTGCATAAAAAGTAATAAGTTATCAGTTAACTACTGCACAGACCAGTAAATGTTTAACTCAGCTGAAATATAAATGTTTTAGCTGCAATGGGTAACTCCTTATTTGTTATCAGTGACATTAGATGACTTCTACTTTTGTCCTTGTCAGGATAACATACAGCATGTGCTCTTCTGTTGGAGAAAACATACAGCTTTATATCTTTGGCTTATGCTACCAGTTCTTTATAGTACTACTTACTCACACGAGCTTCCTGTAAGTTTCTATCTACTAAACTTAGCCTGACCATTTAGTTTGTATTTGTGAAAAATTAATACATTGTGCAAGTCTCATATTCTTTTCAAACAACTGGTATGAATCAAAAGAAACTTCACTAGTAATGCAATATATTACTTTACTGGTATATTAATGTAATGGTGAATAATATCAGGTGACACAGAACAAGCCACTGCTTAAACTGCAGTATTGGCCAGCTCCTTAAAATACCATTACAACAGAGAGAGAGAATTATTATTATAATCAAAATGGAAATATACACATATTTGAAAGAAAAAAAGAGAATTGCATTGGAATTAGAGACAATGCCTTCCAGTTCCAGTGCCATTGGGAAATCACTGTTTGAATCTGATCTAAATGAACAAAGAGCATACATCTGTACAAGTGTGACAGCAAACACTGTTATTTCAACTGACTTGCAAGTGGCATTACTTGAGGGACAAACCAAAAAATAATATTGTTAAATCTCCCTCATACATTATGAATGGTAGGACTCAAACAAAATCTATAGGGAAACACTGTGCCCATTAATCTGTGTTGAACTTAACTACAAAATAAGTGGATCAATTCTGGCAGTGTTGTTGGAATCCTTCTTTGCTGATACCACCGGATTGCAATGCAGAACAGCCAACCATGCAGGGTCAATAAGAAAACACTTTAGAAAAATAATTCTCTGGACTCTGTAACACTTCATCTCCCACCACAACTTCTAGCACTGTTCCAACTTCACTGCACACTTGTGCTTTTCTTCATGTTAGAAATACACACCTTGCATTTTTTCTAGTAGTTCCTGAAGTTTTTTCCTCAATTTTAACTAAAAGATGCTCAGATAATTTCTGTTACCTTAATATCCTTAGTGTTTTAGAAAATACCACACAGGAGTTTTGCTATCTGTAACCATGGGGACATGCAGATCCATCATTGAAAAGACTTTACTTTTCCATGTACTGAAGCAAGGCAGCACAGCAAAGTCCTCCCTGTTCACATGATAATTTCTCATTTCTTGCTGTGTTCACTGGACTACTATTTAACACAGAGGCAGCCTTCGTTGTGCACACCTTATACTCGCTTCTCCTGTCAGCCTGCTTGTATGGGCAGCAAGTAATTTTAGGAAGAAAGAAGCAGACCCCTTCCTCCCTCCAGGCCCCAGGCAAAGGGAAGATCTTTTGTTTCCTTTACCCACTTAAGACACAGGGATGATAGCTCCATCCAGCAGAGCACCAACAGTAAGGGGACAGACTCCCAGTAGGCTTAGGCTGCCTTAACTCCAATGATCTATGACAACTTCTCCCTATAAAATCTGCCGCCAGCTGTGCAGGAGTCCTGAGCAGAGGACAGAAGAGCAAGGAACGTTGCTTTCTACCTCCAGCACAGTCCAGGTCTCAGTCTTTGCACGGTAACACATCAGTGCCAGACTGCATTGCTAGTCATGATCCAACTGGAGACATTTGTTGAGCAAAAAAGCATGCAATAAAGGCTTTTGTTAAACTATAATCCCATGTGAGGCTCCCTTTCTAAATCTTTACAGATAACCCAAGGTAACCCAAGGACCACTGCTTCTCAGAAAAGCATCTTTCCTCCTTCAAGAGACCGAAATGCACTAGAAGGAGAAAAGAAGAATAAATGCCAACCTGTTGAACAGTGATAGTAATTAAGAACAGGTGGCAAATGTTAACATGGAAAGAACTGCAGAAGCTGGCTCTTGCAGTATGCAAACAGGAATGTAAGTAACCTACAGTCACATTCAGTACGTTTTCGTTTCCCAGATAAAGTCCATTGTTCAAGGATACTAAAGGGTAATTTTTAAAACTACATTGTCCCTGAGTTTCTGAGCAGTACAAACAATTTTCTCTTTTTCCTTGCATTAAAACCGAGATACTGATTGATGTACTAAAAGATAATATGAGAACATTATCCCAGTTGTCAGTTTAACCAGGCAGAAATAACAAGCACACAGCCCACATAACATATGTATTCTAAGAGGCTTTATACTCAGTTAATTAGTTTAACTATCGCTTTCATGGTTCATTTAAAAGTTTCATGCTTCATTAAATATCAATATATTGTATCACCTCAAAAAATTCTCAATGAAAATACAATTGTCTTTTCAAGCGATAATCTTGTTAACTGATATATACATTTTAAGCGTGTCTATCAGACACTATCAAAGTCCAAATTGTTACAGAAGCAGTATTGCAAAGCATTATCCAAATCTCATTCCACACACAATGGAAAGATTTCTTTTGCCTGAAACAAAAGGACTTTGTCAAGAAAATAAAATGTTTTTGACACATGTTGTTTTCATCATTAAAAAAGTTCCCACACTGT
Source organism: Pterocles gutturalis (assembly GCF_000699245.1). Taxonomy (NCBI): domain Eukaryota; kingdom Metazoa; phylum Chordata; class Aves; order Pterocliformes; family Pteroclidae; genus Pterocles; species Pterocles gutturalis. The sequence continues at coordinate 7,647 of NW_010130547.1, read as the reverse complement.
CTCTGGTTGTTCTGCTTTCACAACAATCAGTTCAAATATACCTTGGATTCAGTAGTTGTGACTGTGTTGCCAAAGTCAGAAAGTCATGTCCTTAAGAAAGCATAAAGATCAGTGAAACTATAGTTGCAACGATACAGAGGCCAAAAGCCAAGTGCAACTCACAAAAAGAAACTTCATAGAATCATTAAGGTTGGAAAAGACCTCAAGGATCATCAAGTCCAACCCAACACCACCTAACTCACTAAACCATGTCCCTAAGCACCACATCTACACGTTTCTTGAACACCTCCAGGGATGGTGACTCCACCACTTCCCTGGGCAGCCTGTTCCAATGCCTGATCACTCTTTCAGTGAAGACATTTTTTCTAATATCTAGCCTAAACCTCCCCTGGCGCAACATCAGGCCATTTCCTCTTGTCCTATCACTTGTTAGAGAAGAGGCCAGCACCCACCTCACTACACCCTCCTTTCAGGTAGTTGTAGAGAGTGATAAGGTCTCCTCTCAGCTTCCTCTTCTCTAGACTAAACAACCCCAGCTCCCTCAGACGCTCCTTGTAAGACCTGTGCTCCAGACCCTTCACCAGCTTCGTTGCCCTTCTCTGGACCTGCTCCAGCACCTCAATGTCCTTCTTGTGGTGAAGGGCCCAAAACTGAACACAGTATTCAAGGTGCAGCCTCACCAGTTTTTTTTTCTAGTATAAAGGTTTACTTACATATGCAGAATATGCATTTTCTCAATTCAGGATATAATATTACTTCAGAGCAGTTTAGAAGAACATTTTCCAGACTGAGAAATTACTCCTTAAAAGCCCACCTGCATGATTACCACAACTTCTCTGGAAATTTCTACTGCTATCTTCATATGCAATCTTGCTCTATGAAATATGTGGTCAGTAAGGTGCACTGCAATAATAAAATGACAGTGGTTCTCATTATTTAAACTCACTTTTAGAGGAGGCCGCTGTCAGCATCCTTCCTGTTATAGCCTCCTTATAGATTCCTTAAAAGCTGAAAAACTATTACATCATGGCCCAAACAAAACCTTCCACTCATCTTTCCACTTCAAGTCAATGAGGGGCAAACCCTAGGAAAATTATACAAACAGCTACAGGTATTTAAAATTGGTATTGTCACTACATGTTTCCACTCCTCTCAAAGCTTTAGACATTTTTCTTTCCATTTTATTCTTTCATTATCCAAAGGTGTGCTAATTAATCGGAATTTTCCAGGTCTTTTGTTGTTGTGACCAGAAAGAAAAGACCAAAAAAAAAGCTCATTCTGTTTTGTTAAAGTGAGTCTGCCTGTCTTCCACAAAGCCAGGGTAATAATAGGGAGGATTAAGGCTACTTGAACTGCTTAGGCCCCCTAAAGACAACTCCAACTCCTGCCCTTAGCTGTCATCCTTGCCAAAATTGATTTATGGAGAATGACATCTTAACCACAGCTATTACTTTGTGAAGAGGAGGCTGCTGTGTTGGCAGCCTCCAAAGTTGTCTACTGAGTAAGGTCTGATGCAAAGACACAGGAAACCACACTGGCATACCAACGCAATGGGGTGTGCGCATGTCTGCAAGGGCCGTCTGCAGGGTGGAAAGAAGTGTTCATGGACAAAGGTATAAAAAAGGCAAATGTATGCGTGCTCTGCTGAGCTGAAGCACCTTTGCTAAAGGCTGGAAACCTACACAAACGTCCTGATGGAGACTGAAATCTTTTTAAGAAGCTGGTCATCCCAGCTGTGTATCTCTCCTCCATATCTCTAAAAATAGATATAAAAAAAAAAAATCAAGCAATACCTGTCTTTACAGTAGTTTGACAGAGAGCATGTGCTACATAGGTGAGAGTAAAATGTCAAAAACTGATCATGTAATTTTGAGGACTTCAACCTATTGACTTTCAGTGAACTTAAATTCTCAAGTACAGAAGCCATTTTTACAAACAGAACCTGGCCTTATGAGCTGCTTAGGTAACTTTTCAAATTTCTGTCATGGGCAGGTGTTCATGTATTCTTCTTCATACACTTTATTGTGTGTTTCTTTAGTATTCTGGTGTGATTTTCATTAAATTGCAGGGATTCAATTCCCTGTAATTCAGGGATTGCAACTCCCTGAAGTTAATGCGAGCAGGATATAAAACAGCACCTCTTACAGTCAGCTGTGGTTGTATTTCATTATTACTGAAATCCACACTCTATTCTACAGTTTGTACAACTTCATATTAGAAAGACGTGTTTGCTTTTGAAGTCCTCCTGATGAGCACTGCATGCCAAAGATGCCAAACAAAGCCCATTCCACTTCCAAAAGATCCCAGAAGACTAAACCAGGCCAACAGAGAAGAGTTAAACTGCTTGTAACGGAAGAAAAGACGATAACCAGAATAATGGTTATAGCATTTTTCCTTTTATACGACTAGCTCTTCTTCTTCCTGCAGCATTCAAGAATCGAGTCTGTACACAGAATGAAG